>NC_058085.1:49030659-49331934 GCF_014858855.1 Bufo gargarizans | reverse complement strand
GGTGCAAACAATACAGGCAAGGCATCGGGCTGGCTTCTCCAGTCTTCTCCCTGGCAGAAGATGCCCAAGCTAGCTGTCCCTCTTTTAGAAGGCTGGTACCCTGGTCAAGGGCCCACGGTCTGTAGCTCAATTGTCCGGGTGCCTCCTTTGTCACAGGGCTTGTGATCCATGGTCTGTGGCTCAGCGTCTTTTTCTAGCCACTCATGCAGACTTGCATGAGTCTCCCCTCCAAGCACTGTTCCCTAACTGCAGCATTAGGAGGCTCTGACTGCTCTATACCATTTCTAGCTAGACTGGGGCCTTCTAGTGGGAGGGGTGCAGTGGAGAAGCTCAGCACAAACAGATACATTGTAACACTTTCCATCTGTCATAGACTTACATTACAGCTTCAATGATAGTCAATGACACAGCAGTTTTTCCAGACAAAAACAAGTTTCCAGACATAACAACAGAGCTAAAACCAGACATTCCAAAGGTCAAACTGTCTGATTTTGGTGGTAAACAAGTCTAGATTTTCCCTTCAAAACATGCTCTTCATTAAACCTTATGGTAGCTGTGGAAAATAATCAGCTTCTTATTCAAAGTCCCAAAAGTCTCTCGGTATTCATTAACTCTTTCTGCAGAGCCTCACAAATACAGTGCATATAAAATGCAGTTAAACAGTTTTAGACAGTGCACATTAAATCTTTCAAGTGAAATAAAGTAAGAAGTTTATTATTTTGCATAGGGGAAACAGGGGCAAATGTCCAGACTTCAGAGTGTCCCTGCTCCAAGTCAGAAGCCAATGATAAGGTGCATGCATGAAACTCAATTTGCTTCTGTAGGAGTACCGAGAACAACTAAGCCAGTGTGCATGCTGGGAATTGCAGTTTTACCATCGCTAGCATGCCAGAGTTCTCATATTATGTAGTTTTCTTATTAGATGTCTACCTCTCATGGTGAAGCTGAATATACCTTCACTCGTCAAATCGCAGCTGTTACTCATTGCAAGCAGCAGCTTGGTAGACTGACTGGAAATCCCTGGTTCTGTTGACTAGGTATTGATTAGGTATTTAACTCCAGCAGAAGGTCTTGGAAATCCAGACTCTGCAGGGAATGCCAGCAGCTTTTACCAGATGTCTGCACTGCCTGGTAATCACATAGATTTTATTCTCTGCCAAATGAGACCAAGGAATTTCTTCGTTTTGTCTTTAGGCATGGTGCTGAATCTTCCAGTCCTGTATGGAGAATTATTGGCAATGGGAAACGAATATGCAAATAGGTATCTCCCAAAAAGAGAACCACCTCGCCAGTGCCACCTATTGGAAGTGGCTCCCTATAAATCAAGATCCCATGGAGCATTGCCAATAAGTCTTCATACCATGGAGTACTTCCTTACACAGGACTGGTCTCTTGAAGGAGATTCAGCACCCTGCCTAAGCCGCAGTCCAAGGCATTGTGCTGAGCCAGCCAGAATCCTACTTTGTACTGATGAGGGGCAAGCCCCCCCGAAACACCTGTCTATGGATGTATATAACTGGCTTGGCTATATTCAGTAGTCAAATCCCAAGGCTTGTTGGAAAGCCAGATATTGGCTCTTAGGTCATAGATGGTCCTCTGGCTTTGGTCTAAGATAACTTCTCTGGACAGGAATGACTCGGCCTAATGTGGGATGCTAAGCAAACTTAAGCTATGTTCTGCTTTGCATGGGAGACTCTTCCTACCACTCAGCAGGTGCTTAAGGAAGTAAGATCATCTAGCAAACAAAAAGGTGCAGAATAAGCTAAAATGTGAGAGACTGTCCTGCTTCCAAAAAATAAACAAGGAAAGAGTTTTTCTTGGCCTTCCAGTACTGAATGAATGACCAAAATAGGCAAATTAGTTAGAAATTCTCTGAAATGTAAGAGGCCATCCCAAAAGCTGATTCTGTAGTTGTAAAACAGTCCATAAACGCTTTGTTCTCCTCAGAAGAGTCACCACACCTGAAGGAACCCATGGATAGGAAAGCTGATTCACTATTGAAAAGAATCTTATATCATTGGGCACAACAGGCATGTCAGCTGCGGTAGGGCCCATCTCCAATCAGACATTTACTCTGTACAGTTACAGATGATGTGTATGGAAAATTTCATTATATTTTTGCATTTTATCACATGTTCTATTTTAGAACATCTCCAAGCATTTTGTGATATCACGGTGTGCCTTATGCCTGTGGTGGAACTTATAAGGTAATCATTATTCCACTGTGACGTCATTGTGTGCAGACAAAAGCCATAGTCATTCTCCTATGATAACGTTCCATGGCCTGGTTCCCATTTCTGTGGTCACTCTTAAAAGACAGTTACTGGAGTCTGCCCAGCATTCCAGACCTTCTCTTAGAGAAGGGGTGTCTTCTACTTCATCCAAACAAGTTGCAGCTCGTGGTGTGGAAGCTGGCAAGGACAACCTGTTATACCCAAGATTGCCACTGAGGTTGTTAAAGCTATGCTAGCTGCCTGAAGGCCTATAACATTTTTGTGGAATGTATTTAAAAAAAACCTCATGGTGTAATTCAGCACCATCAAGGCACAGCTGTAAAGTAAGGTTTCTAACCACTATTTTGTCAGGGGTTTGTCGCATGACACATGTCGTCGTGTAGCCCTAGCCTTACTGTTTTTTATATTTTAACAGTATTTTATTTTTTAACCCTTATTGATTAATTCGAAGGGAGTGATGTGATATCCACTATTATGACATCACAGCAACTATCCATGTAGACAATAATTCCTTCAGAGATTTAATGCAGATTTTCTGGCACGGAGTTCAGTCACAGGGGCTCTATACCAGAAAAGAACTGATCAGGCGTATCCCCATGCATTCTGAATGGAGAGCAATCCGTTCAGGATGCATCAGGATTAGGGATGAGCGAACTCGAACTGTATAGTTCGGGTTCGTACCGAATTTTGGGGTGTCCGTGACACGGACCCGAACCCGGACATTTTCGTAAAAGTCCGGGTTCGGGTTCGGTGTTCGTCGCTTTCTTGGCGCTTTTGTGACGCTTTCTTGGCGCTTTTTGAAAGGCTGCAAAGCAGCCAATCAACAAGCGTCATACTACTTGCCCCAAGAGGCCATCACAGCCATGCCTACTATTGGCATGGCTGTGATTGGCCAGAGCACCATGTGACCCAGCCTCTATTTAAGCTGGAGTCACATAGCGCCGCCCGTCACTCTGCTCTGATTAGCGTAGGGAGAGGTTGCGGCTGCGACAGTAGGGCGAGATTAGGCAGATTAACTCCTCCAAAGGACTTGATTAACTGATCGATCTGCAGCTGTGGATCATTGAGCTGCTGATCCTCAATTGCTCACTGTTTTTAGGCTGCACAGACCGTTTGTCAGTCTCATTTTTCTGGGGTGATCGGCGGCCATTTTGTGTCTTGTGGTGCGCCAGCACAAGCTGCGACCAAGTGCATTTAACCCTCAATGGTGTGGTTGTTTTTTGGCTAAAGCCTACATCAGGGTGAAGCTGTCACACCAAGTGCATTTAACCAGCAATAGTCTGTTCATTTTTTGGCCATATACAAAATCAGGGGCAAGCTGCGCCTGTCACCAAGTGCATTTAACCCTCAATGGTGTGGTTGTTTTTTGGCTAAAGCCTACATCAGGGTGAAGCTGTGACACCAAGTGCATTTAACCAGCAATAGTCTGTTCATTTTTTGGCCATATACAAAATCAGGGGCAAGCTGCGCCTGTCACCAAGTGCATTTAACCCTCAATGGTGTGGTTGTTTTTTGGCTAAAGCCTACATCAGGGTGAAGCTGTCACACCAAGTGCATTTAACCAGCAATAGTCTGTTCATTTTTTGGCCATATACAAAATCAGGGGCAAGCTGCGCCTGTCACCAAGTGCATTTAACCCTCAATGGTGTGGTTGTTTTTTGGCTAAAGCCTACATCAGGGTGAAGCTGTCACACCAAGTGCATTTAACCAGCAATAGTCTGTTTATTTTTTGGCCATATCCCAGTCTAATTCTGTCACTAAATCCATACCGGTCACCCAGCGCCTAAATACTAGGCCTCAAATTTATATCCAGCTAAATCTGTCCCTAGTGCTGTAGCTGGGCGAGTTATTTAGTGTCCGTTCAAGCACATTTCTTGTTCTGGGTTGAAATACAATTCCCAATTTAGCAATTTCATAATTTAGTGGTTCCTGCTATATCAGAGCTATTTGAAATCTATCCCAAAAAGGGTATATAATATTGAAGGTGCACATTGGGTCATTCAGAATAACTTCACACACACCCGCTACTGTGTATTTCCAAGTCTAATTCTGTCACTAAACCCATACCTGTCACCCAGCGCCTAAATACTAGGCCTCAAATTTAAATCCCTCTAAATCTCTCGTTACCGCTGTACTGTTGTTGCTGGGCAAGATATTTAGTGTCCGTCAAAGCACATTTTTTGTTCTGGGTTGAAGTACAATTCCCAATTTAGCAATTTCATAATTTAGTGGTTCCTGCTATATCAGAGCTATTTGGAATCTATCCCTAAAAGGGTATATAATATTGAAGGTGCACATTGGGTCATTCAGAATAACTTCACACACACCCGCTACTGTGTATTTCCAAGTCTAATTCTGTCACTAAACCCATACCTGTCACCCAGCGCCTAAATACTAGGCCTCAAATTTAAATCCCTCTAAATCTCTCGTTACCGCTGTACTGTTGTTGCTGGGCAAGATATTTAGTGTCCGTCAAAGCACATTTTTTGTTCTGGGTTGAAGTACAATTCCCAATTTAGCAATTTCATAATTTAGTGGTTTCTGCTATATCAGAGCTATTTGAAATCTATCCCTAAAAGGGTATATAATATTGAAGGTGCACATTGGGTCATTCAGAATAACTTCACACACACGCTTCTGTGCATTTCCAAGTCTAATTCTGTCACTAAATCCATACCGGTGACCCAGCGCCTAAATACTAGGCCTCAAATTTAAATCCCTCTAAATCTCTCGTTACCCACCGCTGTACTGTTGTTGCTGGGCAAGATATTTAGTGTCCGTCAAAGCACATTTTTTGTTCTGGGTTGAAGTACAATTCCCAATTTAGCAATTTCATAATTTAGTGGTTTCTGCTATATCAGAGCTATTTGAAATCTATCCCTAAAAGGGTATATAATATTGAAGGTGCACATAGGGTCATTCAGAATAACTTCACACACACGCTTCTGTGCATTTCCAAGTCTAATTCTGTCACTAAATCCATACCGGTGACCCAGCGCCTAAATACTAGGCCTCAAATTTAAATCCCTCTAAATCTCTCGTTACCCACCGCTGTACTGTTGTTGCTGGGCAAGATATTTAGTGTCCGTCAAAGCACATTTTTTGTTCTGGGTTGAAGTACAATTCCCAATTTAGCAATTTCATAATTTAGTGGTTTCTGCTATATCAGAGCTATTTGAAATCTATCCCTAAAAGGGTATATAATATTGAAGGTGCACATAGGGTCATTCAGAATAACTTCACACACACGCTTCTGTGCATTTCCAAGTCTAATTCTGTCACTAAATCCATACCGGTGACCCAGCGCCTAAATACTAGGCCTCAAATTTATATCCCGCTAAATCTCTCGTTACCGCTGTACTGTTGTTGCTGGGCAAGATATTTAGTGTCCGTCAAAGCACATTTTTTGTTCTGGGTTGAAGTACAATTCCCAATTTAGCAATTTCATAATTTAGTGGTTCCTGCTATATCAGAGCTATTTGAAATCTATCCCAAAAAGGGTATATAATATTGAAGGTGCACATTGGGTCATTCAGAATAACTTCACACACACCCGCTACTGTGTATTTCCAAGTCTAATTCTGTCACTAAACCCATACCTGTCACCCAGCGCCTAAATACTAGGCCTCAAATTTAAATCCCTCTAAATCTCTCGTTACCGCTGTACTGTTGTTGCTGGGCAAGATATTTAGTGTCCGTCAAAGCACATTTTTTGTTCTGGGTTGAAGTACAATTCCCAATTTAGCAATTTCATAATTTAGTGGTTTCTGCTATATCAGAGCTATTTGAAATCTATCCCTAAAAGGGTATATAATATTGAAGGTGCACATTGGGTCATTCAGAATAACTTCACACACACGCTTCTGTGCATTTCCAAGTCTAATTCTGTCACTAAACCCATACCTGTCACCCAGCGCCTAAATACTAGGCCTCAAATTTAAATCCCTCTAAATCTCTCGTTACCGCTGTACTGTTGTTGCTGGGCAAGATATTTAGTGTCCGTCAAAGCACATTTTTTGTTCTGGGTTGAAGTACAATTCCCAATTTAGCAATTTCATAATTTAGTGGTTTCTGCTATATCAGAGCTATTTGAAATCTATCCCTAAAAGGGTATATAATATTGAAGGTGCACATTGGGTCATTCAGAATAACTTCACACACACGCTTCTGTGCATTTCCAAGTCTAATTCTGTCACTAAATCCATACCGGTGACCCAGCGCCTAAATACTAGGCCTCAAATTTAAATCCCTCTAAATCTCTCGTTACCCACCGCTGTACTGTTGTTGCTGGGCAAGATATTTAGTGTCCGTCAAAGCACATTTTTTGTTCTGGGTTGAAGTACAATTCCCAATTTAGCAATTTCATAATTTAGTGGTTTCTGCTATATCAGAGCTATTTGAAATCTATCCCTAAAAGGGTATATAATATTGAAGGTGCACATAGGGTCATTCAGAATAACTTCACACACACGCTTCTGTGCATTTCCAAGTCTAATTCTGTCACTAAATCCATACCGGTGACCCAGCGCCTAAATACTAGGCCTCAAATTTAAATCCCTCTAAATCTCTCGTTACCGCTGTCCTGTTGTAGCTGGGAAAGTTATTTAGTGCCCGTCAAAGCACATTTTTTGTTCTGGGTTGAAGTACAATTCCCAATTTAGCAATTTCATAATTTAGTGGTTCCTGCTATATCAGAGCTATTTGAAATCTATCCCAAAAAGGGTATATAATATTCAAGGTGCACATTGGGTCATTCAGAATAACTTCACACACACGCTTCTGTGCATTTCCAAGTCTAATTCTGTCACTAAATCCATACCGGTCACCCAGCGCCTAAATACTAGGCCTCAAATTTATATCCCGCTGAATTTGAATACAATACATTGGGCCAAATAATATATTTGTTGTTGTGGTGAACCATAACAATGAGAAAAACATCTAGTAAGGGACGCGGACGTGGACATGGTCGTGGTGGTGTTAGTGGACCCTCTGGTGCTGGGAGAGGACGTGGCCGTTCTGCCACATCCACACGTCCTAGTGTACCAACTACCTCAGGTCCCAGTAGCCGCCAGAATTTACAGCGATATATGGTGGGGCCCAATGCCGTTCTAAGGATGGTAAGGCCTGAGCAGGTACAGGCATTAGTCAATTGGGTGGCCGACAGTGGATCCAGCACGTTCACATTATCTCCCACCCAGTCTTCTGCAGAAAGCGCACAGATGGCGCCTGAAAACCAACCCCATCAGTCTGTCACATCACCCCCATGCATACCAGGGAAACTGTCTCAGCCTCAAGTTATGCAGCAGTCTCTTATGCTGTTTGAAGACTCCGCTGGCAGGGTTTCCCAAGGGCATCCACCTAGCCCTTCCCCAGCGGTGAAAGACATAGAATGCACTGACGCACAACCACTTATGTTTCCTGATGATGAGGACATGGGAATACCACCTCAGCATGTCTCTGATGATGACGAAACACAGGTGCCAACTGCTGCGTCTTTCTGCAGTGTGCAGACTGAACAGGAGGTCAGGGATCAAGACTGGGTGGAAGACGATGCAGGGGACGATGAGGTCCTAGACCCCACATGGAATGAAGGTCGTGCCACTGACTTTCACAGTTCGGAGGAAGAGGCAGTGGTGAGACCGAGCCAACAGCGTAGCAAAAGAGGGAGCAGTGGGCAAAAGCAGAACACCCGCCGCCAAGAGACTCCGCCTGCTACTGACCGCCGCCATCTGGGACCGAGCACCCCAAAGGCAGCTTCAAGGAGTTCCCTGGCATGGCACTTCTTCAAACAATGTGCTGACGACAAGACCCGAGTGGTTTGCACGCTGTGCCATCAGAGCCTGAAGCGAGGCATTAACGTTCTGAACCTGAGCACAACCTGCATGACCAGGCACCTGCATGCAAAGCATGAACTGCAGTGGAGTAAACACCTTAAAACCAAGGAAGTCACTCAGGCTCCCCCTGCTACCTCTTCTGCTGCTGCCGCCTCGGCCTATTCTGCTGCTGCCGCCTCGGCCTCTTCCTCCGCCTCTGGAGGAACGTTGGCACCTGCCGCCCAGCAAACAGGGGATGTACCACCAACACCACCACCACCACCTCCGTCACCAAGCGTCTCAACCATGTCACACGCCAGCGTTCAGCTCTCCATCTCACAAACATTTGATAGAAAGCGTAAATTCCCACCTAGCCACCCTCGATCCCTGGCCCTGAATGCCAGCATTTCTAAACTACTGGCCTATGAAATGCTGTCATTTAGGCTGGTGGACACAGACAGCTTCAAACAGCTCATGTCGCTTGCTGTCCCACAGTATGTTGTTCCCAGCCGGCACTACTTCTCCAAGAGAGCCGTGCCTTCCCTGCACAACCAAGTATCCGATAAAATCAAGTGTGCACTGCGCAACGCCATCTGTAGCAAGGTCCACCTAACCACAGATACGTGGACCAGTAAGCACGGCCAGGGACGCTATATCTCCCTAACTGCACACTGGGTAAATGTAGTGGCAGCTGGGCCCCAGGCGGAGAGCTGTTTGGCGCACGTCCTGCCGCCGCCAAGGATCGCAGGGCAACATTCTTTGCCTCCTGTTGCCACCTCCTCCTTCTCGGCTTCCTCCTCCTCTTCTTCCACCTGCTCATCCAGTCAGCCACACACCTTCACCACCAACTTCAGCACAGCCCGGGGTAAACGTCAGCAGGCCATTCTGAAACTCATATGTTTGGGGGACAGGCCCCACACCGCACAGGAGTTGTGGCGGGGTATTGAACAACAGACCGACGAGTGGTTGCTGCCGGTGAGCCTCAAGCCCGGCCTGGTGGTGTGTGATAATGGGCGAAATCTCGTTGCAGCTCTGGGACTAGCCAATTTGACGCACATCCCTTGCTTGGCGCATGTGCTGAATTTGGTGGTGCAGAAGTTCATTCACAACTACCCCGACATGTCAGAGCTGCTGCATAAAGTGCGGGCCGTCTGTTCGCGCTTCCGGCGTTCACATCCTGCCGCTGCTCGCCTGTCTGCGCTACAGCGTAACTTCGGCCTTCCCGCTCACCGCCTCATATGCGACGTGCCCACCAGGTGGAACTCCACCTTGCACATGCTGGACAGACTGTGCGAGCAGCAGCAGGCCATAGTGGAGTTTCAGCTGCAGCACGCACGGGTCAGTCGCACTACAGAACAGCACCACTTCACCACCAATGACTGGGCCTCCATGCGAGACCTGTGTGCCCTGTTGCGCTGTTTCGAGTACTCCACCAACATGGCCAGTGGCGATGACACCGTTATCAGCGTTACAATACCACTTCTATGTCTCCTTGAGAAAACACTTAGGGCGATGATGGAACAGGAGGTGGCCCAGGAGGAGGAGGAGGAGGATGAGGAAGAGGGGTCATTTTTAGCACTTTCAGGCCAGTCTCTTCGAAGTGACTCAGAGGGAGGTTTTTTGCAACAGCAGAGGCCAGGTACAAATGTGGCCAGCCAGGGCCCACTACTGGAGGACGAGGAGGACGAGGATGAGGAGGAGGTGGAGGAGGATGAGGATGAAGCATGGTCACAGCGGGG
This sequence comes from Bufo gargarizans, assembly GCF_014858855.1. Taxonomy (NCBI): domain Eukaryota; kingdom Metazoa; phylum Chordata; class Amphibia; order Anura; family Bufonidae; genus Bufo; species Bufo gargarizans. Next base: position 49,322,148 of record NC_058085.1, on the reverse strand, counting down.
TGGCACCCAACGCAGCTCGGGTCCATCACTGGTGCGTGGCTGGGGGGAAAGGCAGGACGATGACGATACGCCTCCCACAGAGGACAGCTTGTCCTTACCCCTGGGCAGCCTGGCACACATGAGCGACTACATGCTGCAGTGCCTGCGCAACGACAGCAGAGTTGCCCACATTTTAACCTGTGCGGACTACTGGGTTGCCACCCTGCTGGATCCACGCTACAAAGACAATGTGCCCACCTTACTTCCTGCACTGGAGCGTGATAGGAAGATGCGCGAGTACAAGCGCACGTTGGTAGACGCGCTACTGAGAGCATTCCCAAATGTCACAGGGGAACAAGTGGAAGCCCAAGGCCAAGGCAGAGGAGGAGCAAGAGGTCGCCAAGGCAGCTGTGTCACGGCCAGCTCCTCTGAGGGCAGGGTTAGCATGGCAGAGATGTGGAAAACTTTTGTCAACACGCCACAGCTAACTGCACCACCACCTGATACGCAACGTGTTAGCAGGAGGCAACATTTCACTAACATGGTGGAACAGTACGTGTGCACACCCCTCCACGTACTGACTGATGGTTCGGCCCCATTCAACTTCTGGGTCTCTAAATTGTCCACGTGGCCAGAGCTAGCCTTTTATGCCTTGGAGGTGCTGGCCTGCCCGGCAGCCAGCGTTTTGTCTGAACGTGTATTCAGCACGGCAGGGGGCGTCATTACAGACAAACGCAGCCGCCTGTCTACAGCCAATGTGGACAAGCTGACGTTCATAAAAATGAACCAGGCATGGATCCCACAGGACCTGTCCGTCCCTTGTCCAGATTAGACATTAACTACCTCCCCATAACCATATATTATTGGACTCCAGGGCACTTCCTCATTCAATCCTATTTTTATTTTCATTTTACCATTATATTGCGATGCTACCCAAAGTTGAATGAACCTCTCCTCTGCCTGTGTGCTAGGCCTAAATATATGCCAATGGACTGTTGCAGTGGTGGCTGACATGAAGCCTGATTCTCTGCTATGACATGCAGACTGATTCTCTGCTGACATGAAGCCAGATCCTCTGTTACGGGACCTCTCTCCTCTGCCTGGGTGCTGGGCCTAAATTTATGACAATGGACTGTTGCAGTGGTGGCTGACGTGAAGCCTGATTCTCTGCTATGACATGCAGACTGATTCTCTGCTGACATGAAGCCAGATCCTCTGTTACGGGACCTCTCTCCTCTGCCTGGGTGCTGGGCCTAAATTTATGACAATGGACTGTTGCAGTGGTGGCTGACGTGAAGCCTGATTCTCTGCTATGACATGCAGACTGATTCTCTGCTGACATGAAGCCAGATCCTCTTTTACGGGACCTCTCTCCTCTGCCTGGGTGCTGGGCCTAAATTTATGACAATGGACTGTTGCAGTGGTGGCTGACGTGAAGCCTCATTCTCTGCTATGACATGCAGACTGATTCTCTGCTGACATGAAGCCAGATCCTCTGTTACGGGACCTCTCTCCTCTGCCTGGGTGCTGGGCCTGAATATATGCCAATGGACTGTTGCAGTGGTGGGTGACGTGAAGCCTCATTCTCTGCTATGACATGCAGACTAATTCTCTGCTGACATGAAGCCAGATTGTCTGTTACGGGACCTCTCTCCTCTGCCTGTGTGTGTGCTGGGCCTAAATATATGCCAATGGACTGTTGCAGTGGTGGCTGACGTGAAGCCTCATTCTCTGCTATGACATGCAGACTGATTCTCTGCTGACATGAAGCCAGATCCTCTGTTACGGGACCTCTCTCCTCTGCCTGGGTGCTGGGCCTAAATTTATGACAATGGACTGTTGCAGTGGTGGCTGACGTGAAGCCTGATTCTCTGCTATGACATGCAGACTGATTCTCTGCTGTCATGAAGCCAGATTGTCTGTTACGGGACCTTTCTCCTCTACCTGGGTTCTGGGCCTAAATTTATGAAAATTGACTCTTACAGTGGTGGGTGACGTGAAGCCTGATTCTCTGCTATGATATGAAGACTGATTCTCTGCTGACATGAAGCCAGATTGTCTGTTACGGGACCTTTCTCCTCTGCCTGGGTTCTGGGCCTAAATTTATGAAAATTGACTCTTACAGTGGTGGGTGACGTGAAGCCTGATTCTCTGCTATGATATGAAGACTGATTCTCTGCTGACATGAAGCCAGATTGTCTGTTACGGGACCTTTCTCCTCTGCCTGGGTTCTGGGCCTAAATTTATGAAAATTGACTCTTACAGTGGTGGGTGACGTGAAGCCTGATTCTCTGCTATGATATGAAGACTGATTCTCTGCTGACATGAAGCCAGATTGTCTGTTACGGGACCTTTCTCCTCTGCCTGGGTTCTGGGCCTAAATTTATGAAAATTGACTCTTACAGTGGTGGGTGACGTGAAGCCTGATTCTCTGCTATGATATGAAGACTGATTCTCTGCTGACATGAAGCCAGATTGTCTGTTACGGGACCTTTCTCCTCTGCCTGGGTTCTGGGCCTAAATTTATGAAAATTGACTCTTACAGTGGTGGGTGACGTGAAGCCTGATTCTCTGCTATGATATGAAGACTGATTCTCTGCTGACATGAAGCCAGATTGTCTGTTACGGGACCTTTCTCCTCTGCCTGGGTTCTGGGCCTAAATTTATGAAAATTGACTCTTACAGTGGTGGGTGACGTGAAGCCTGATTCTCTGCTATGATATGAAGACTGATTCTCTGCTGACATGAAGCCAGATTCTCTGTTACGGGACCTCTCTCCTCTGCCTGGGTGCTGGGCCTAAATTTATGACAATGGACTGTTGCAGTGGTGGCTGACGTGAAGCCTGATTCTCTGCTATGACATGCAGACTGATTCTCTGCTGACATGAAGCCAGATTCTCTGTTACGGGACCTCTCTCCTCTGCCTGTGTGTGTGCTGGGCCTAAATATATGCCAATGGACTGTTGCAGTGGTGGCTGACGTGAAGCCTCATTCTCTGCTATGACATGCAGACTAATTCTCTGCTGACATGAAGACAGATTCTCTGTTACGGGACCTCTCTCCTCTGCCTGGGTGCCGGGGCCTAAATATCTGAGAATGGACTGTTCCAGTGGTGGGTGACGGGAAGCCAGATTCTCTGCTATGGAACCTCTCTCCAATTGATTTTGGTTAATTTTTATTTATTTAATTTTTATTTTAATTCATTTCCCTATCCACATTTGTTTGCAGGGGATTTACCTACATGTTGCTGCCTTTTGCAGCCCTCTAGCTCTTTCCTGGGCTGTTTTACAGCCTTTTTAGTGCCGAAAAGTTCGGGTCCCCATTGACTTCAATGGGGTTCGGGTTCGGGACGAAGTTCGGATCGGGTTCGGATCCCGAACCCGAACATTTCCGGGATGTTCGGCCGAACTTCTCGAACCCGAACATCCAGGTGTTCGCTCAACTCTAATCAGGATGTCTTCAGTTCAGTCATTTTGACTGATCAGGCAAAAGAGAAAACCGCAACATGCTACGGTTTTATCTCCGGCGAAAAAAAAAATGAAGACTTGCCTGAATGCCGGATCCGGCATTCTTTTCCATAGGAATGTATTAGTGCGGGATCCGGCATTCAAAATACCGGAATGCCGGATCCGTCCTTCCGGTCTCCGCATGCGCAGACCTTTAAAAATGAGAAAAAAATAAATACCGGATCCGTTTTGCCTGATAACACCGGAAAAACGGATCCGGTATTGCAATGCATTTTTCTGACTGATCAGGATCCTGATCAGTCTGAAAAATACCTGATCAGTCAGAAAAAATGACATGCGTTTGCATACAGTTTGCCTGATCAGGCAGTCAGTTCAGCCAACGGATTGCTCTCCACTCAGAATGCATGGGGATATACCTGATCAGTTCTTTTCCGGTATAGATCCCCTGTGACGGAACTCTATGCCGGAAAAGAAAAACGCTAATGTGAAAGTACCCTAAATTACTCGGTCGACGGTGGGTGTGTCGTGGAGTGTGCACCTGGACTATAATTTTAAGGTCCATTCACGCGTCCGCAAAATGGGTCCACATCCGTTCCGCAATTTTGCGGAACAAGTGCGGACCAGTTAATTTTCAATGGGTCCGGAATGCGCTTTCTGCATCCGCATTTGCGGATCCACACTTCCGTTCCGCAAAAAAATAGAACATGTCCTATTCTTGTCCGCAATTGCGGACAAGAAAAGGCATTTTCTATGAGAGTGCCGGTGATGTGCAAAACACATACGGATGTGTGAATAGACCCTTAGGCTGGTTGAGCCACTGTGACCTTGACTCACCTTTTTGGGGTTGTCTATAGTGTTAACTCAGAGGATAATTTTAAAGATCTTCTGGTTGGTTGTCATCACTTCTGCAAGGCGTATTAGTGAACTACAGGAGTGGTCATACTAGGGGCCTTATCTGACATAGGATCCACAAGGGGCCAGGAACAGGAGGAATGGCACTCTTGATGTCAGAAGGACTGTTTTAACATGCAGTATATCCAAAGGACGGGTACTTTTAGAAACTCTGAGGCCCTTTTTCTCAGCATCAAGGACTCAATAAAGGGCAGGGAAATCACTGGGCCCCCATGCCCCAATCATAGCCCCCTACCACTGCCTGTTCCTGACCAGTATATACAGCAGTGTGCTGATATGTAAGGTATGAGGTATAAATACAGCTCATTCCTCACTTATCAGTACACTGCTGTATATACTATATATCTGCACATACTGCATGTATTATACCTCGTACCTCACATATCAGTACACTGCTGTATATACTATATATCTGTACACACTGCATCTATTATACCTCAATTCTCACATATCAGCACACTCCTGTATACATTATATATTTATACACACTGCATCTATTATATCTTGTACCTCATATTTCAGTACACTGCTGTATATACTATATATCTGCACATACTGTATCTATTATACCTCATATCTCACATATCAGTACACTGCTGTATATACTATATATCTGTACACACTGCATCTATTATACCTCATATCTCACATATCAGTACACTGCTATATATACTATATATCTGTACACACTGCATCTATTATACCTCGTACCTCACATATCAGTACACTGCTGTATATACTATATATCTGTACACACTGCATCTATTATACCTCATATCTCACATAGCACACTCCTGTATACACTATATATTTATACACACTGCATCTCTTATATCTTGTACCTCATATTTCAGTACACTGCTGTATATACTATATATCTGTACACACTGCATCTCTTATATCTTGTACCTCATATTTCAGTACACTGCTGTGTATACTATATATCTGTACACACTGCATCTATTATACCTCGTACCTCACATATCAGTACACTGCTGTATATACTATATATCTGTACACACTGCATCTATTATACCTCCTACCTCACATATCAGTACACTGCTGTATATACTATATATCTGTATACACTGCATCTATTATACCTCGTATCTCACATGTCAATACACTGCTGTATATACTATATATCTGTACACACTGCATCTATTATACCTCATATCTCACATATCAGTACACTGCTGTATATACTATATATCTGTACACACTGCATCTATTATACCTCATATCTCACATATCAGTACACTGCTGTATATACTATATATCTGTACACACTGCATCTATTATACCTCATATCTCACATATCAGTACACTACTGTATATACCAGTGATGGCGAACCTATGGCACGGGTGCCAGAGGCGACACTCGGAGCCCTCTCTGTGGGCACCCGCACCCTGGAAAAAGTCTATGGTGTACCAATATGCCTGAGACTTTTCCTGCCATTCAGCAGCGCAGGGCGCACTATGAACCGCACAGGCAGCGCATGGACTGTAGGCAGGCTATTTTAGATAAATGATAAAGTACATGGAAGATATTCTATATTGGACTGTAGTATTCAAGGTAAATTGCCGTGTTGGCACTTTGCGATAAATAAGTGGGTTTATGTTGCAGTTTGGGCACTCGGTCTGTAAAAGGTTCACCATCACTGGTATATACTATATATCTGTACACACTGCATCTATTATACCTCATATCTCACATATCAGTACACTGCTGTATATACTATATATCTATACACCCTGCATCTATTGTACCTCGTACCTTACATATTAGTACACTGCTGTATATACTATATATCTGCACATACTGCATCTATTATACCTCGTACCTCACATATCAGTACACTACTGTATATATTATATATTTATACACACTGCATCTATTATATATTGTACCTCATATTTCAGTACACTGCTGTATACACTATATATCTGTACACACTGCATCTATTATACCTCCTACCTCACATATCAGTACACTGCTGTATATACTATATATCTGTACACACTGCATCTATTATACCTCATATCTCACATATCAGTACACTGCTGTATATACTATATATCTGTACACACTGCACCTATTATACCTCATATCTCACATATCAGTACACTGCTGTATATACTATATATCTGTACACACTGCATCTATTATACCTCATATCTCACATATCAGTACACTACTGTATATACTATATATCTGTACACACTGCATCTATTATACCTCATATCTCACATATCAGTACACTGCTGTATATACTATATATCTGTAAACACTGCATCTATTATACCTCATATCTCACATATCAGTACACTGCTGTATATACTATATATCTGTACACACTGCACCTATTATACCTCATATCTCACATATCAGTACACTGCTGTATATACTATATATCTGTACACACTGCATCTATTATACCTCATATCTCACATATCAGTACACTACTGTATATACTATATATCTGTACACACTGCATCTATTATACCTCATATCTCACATATCAGTACACTGCTGTATATACTATATATCTATACACCCTGCATCTATTGTACCTCGTACCTTACATAGTAGTACACTGCTGTATATACTATATATCTGCACATACTGCATCTATTATACCTCGTACCTCACATATCAGTACACTACTGTATATATTATATATTTATACACACTGCATCTATTATATCTTGTACCTCATATTTCAGTACACTGCTGTATATACTATATATCTGTACACACTGCATCTATTATACCTCGTACCTCACATATCAGTACACTGCTGTATATATTATATATCTGTACACACTGCATCTATTATACCTAGTATCTCACATATCAGTACACTGCTGTATATACTATATATCTATACACACTGCATCTATTATACCTCGTACCTCACATATCAGTACACTGCTGTATATACTATACTAGCTGAAGGACCCGGCTTCGCTCGGGTATATTTAATCTATTTCATTTAGTGTTTGTGTGTGTCGTTAAAAGATATCAACACTATCCACTATAACAGTGACATCTACAGCACCCCGCCCCCTTAACAGTGACCTCCACAGCCCCCCACCCCTTAACTTTGACCTTTGCCAGTGAGTTTCAAGAATTCCCCTTTACCAGTGAGTTTCACAGCACACCACCCCCTTGACAGTGACCTCCACAGGGGCCTGCCCCCTTAACAGTGGCCTTTACAGCAATCTGCCCCTTAACACTGACCTCCATCGCGGACCATCCCCTTAACTGTGATCTCCACAGCAGCCTGCCCCTAGGATGGCCAGAGGTCTAGTCTTAGGCCAGACAGTCCAGCTTTCAGACTCCCTGTCCTCCATCTGGTGCAGAGCCTGGAAGGACACAAGAATGTCCTTTTGAACAGCTTACTCTCAGACAGCAGCACTATGCTGTCTGAGTGTGAGCTTCAGGGAGAAAGTCACCGTCCCTCCCACCCCTGCAGCTGACAGAAGTTGATTTTTAACTTAATTTTTTCAATCCCTGTCAGCTGAGGAGTGGGAGGGGTCGTGGACTAACCGGATAGGGGGTGTGTCCTCTTGAACAGCTCACTCTAAGACAGCAGCACTGTGCTGTCTGAGTGTGAGCTGCATGGAGAAAGTCACCATCCCTCCCTCCCGTGCAGCTGACAGAAGTTGATTTTTACTTTCATTTTTTCTATCCCCGTCGGCTGAGGAGTGGGAGGGGGCGTGGTATAATTAGATCATGGCTGTGGCTTAGCGAGACACGGGGGCGAGGTTTTAAGTTCATCTTTTGAGGGTGGACACATTGTGGCAGGGGGCGTGTCTGAGCTCCTTCCTGCAAGAGTGACGCCCCTCTGGGCACCTTACTGGCTCATTTGCATACCAAATAAACTGGATTTTCAGAGGATAAAAACATCTATTGCTGTAACAAAGGCACATCTGTAAAAAGGTACTAGGCTATTAGGCCATGGCTTTACTGCAATAGCTATTATCCTGGTGACAGATTTCCTTTAAAGCTCACCCACAGCAGTGAAGAAAAATGGCTGGGTTGTTATGGAAACCTGGAGTAAAACTGTGTATGTGGAGGCTAATGGCCTGCGAGCTTCTATTGGTTGATAAGGGTCATGTGACCGGGCTTCTATTGGCTAATGTATTTTTTGGGAATATATCAGGAACTGTACGTCCTAGAGAGCTGAGACTCGGTCCAATACCTTCCCAGACACCTGGTGTACCTGTGATTGTAAATGCGACAGTGCAGATTCCTTTAGCGGACATACACACATACACCCATCTTTATATATTAGATATCTGTACATACTGCATCTATTATACCTCATACCTCACATATCAGTACACTGCCGTATATACTATATATCTGTACCCACTGCATCTATTATACCTCGTACCTCACATATCAGTACACTGCCATATATACTATATACCTTGTGGTAATGTGAACAGTGCTGGAAGGTGTGTTGTCCCACTTCAGGTACCTCAGATGGGTGAGACAGATAAAATCCAGAGAGTGGCAGTTCCCAGTCCACAACCATCCAGTACGGGTTTTCCTTTCTACCTGAGGTGATCGCAGGTGAGGCCTGCTGTAATCAGGCTGGCATAAAGCGCCTCAGAGTAGGTCAGTCTGGGGAGAGATACGCTGATACAGAGACCCAGAGCAGAGGCTCTGTGCGTGGTCTCAGCTCGCCAGGCTGAGAGACCCTGGGGCACCGTGACGCCCCAAGTACAGCGATCCCTTGCATATGGTGAAGGATACGGGCAAGTTGTCCGTGGAAGAAGAAGGGCAACAGTCGGTTGCTAGGGGCAACAACAAGACAAAGAGCAGGTGCTACTGAGTGCTGCTTTGTTGCCGTGTGATGCTTAGACAGTCGGAAGCCTCTTTCGTCCAGTGGATCTGTGGCGGGTGCTGTTCTGGACTCTTGTTACTATTTTGCTGTGCGGTGATTTAACCCCTTAAGGACATAGGGCGTACCGGTACGCCCTATTTCCCGAGTCCTTAAGGACTCAGGGCGTACCGGTACGTCCTAACTTTAAATAGATATTTCGGCGCCGCGGGGGTTAATCGCAACGGGATGCTGGCTGAAATCATTCAGCCGGCATCCTGTCACAACACCGGGGGGGGGGTCATGTGACCCCCCCCCCCCCCCGTATCGACGCTCGCCGCAAACCGCAGGTCAATTCAGACCTGCGGTTTGCTGCGATTTCTGCAGTTTCTGATCTCCGCGGTCCCTGACCGCAGGGATCAGAAACTTTAAAATGCCCAAAATGCCGATTTGCACCCCCCCTGCACCCCAGCATGATTTATGTGGGCGGGTGGTGCAGGGGGGGGTGGTGCAGGGGGGGGTGTCGCAGGCGGTGGGCGTTGCGGGAGGCGGGCAGTGCGGCAGGCGGGATCGCGATCCCCCGCCCGCCTCCCCTTGAAAATTTGTTGGCGTCTAGTGGTTATACCAGGGTGTCAGCACATTGCTGACACTCTGGTATAAACGGCTGACATCTGTGCAGATGTCAGCCGTTACCGCGGTCCGTACGGACCGCTGTATGGAAAAGGTTAACTGTCATCGGTCAGGGAGCTCCCTCCCTCTCCCATCGGGGGGCTGCTGTGCCTTTGCAGCCCCCCGATGGAGGGAGAGAGCCCCCCAACAGCTCCCCGCAGCCCCGTGCTCACCCTTCCCCGTCTGCAAAGTTGTGGCAGACGGGGAAGGTTCCCATGGCAACAGGACGCCTTCTCATGCGTCCTGCTGTCCATGGTGCTGAACAGATCTATGCTAAAAGCATAGATCTGTTCAGTGTAAGTAAAATACAGTACAGAACCCTATATAGGATACTGTACTGTATTATACAGACATCAGACCCACTGGATCTTCAAGAACCAAGTGGGTCTGGGTCAAAAAAAATGTTAAAAAAAGTGAAAAAAGTTAAGAAAAAAAAACGGAATAAAAATTAAAAAAATAAAATACACTACACATATTAGGTATCGCCGCGTCCGTAACGACCTGATCTATAAAACAGTCATGTTACTTTCCCCGCACGGTGAACGCCATAAAAAAAAAAAACTATGAGAAAATTGAAATTTTGCCCACCTTACTTCTCAAAACAGGTAATAAAAGTGATCAAAAAAAGTTGCATGTACGCCAAAATAGTACCAATCAAACCGTCATCTCATCCCGCAAAAATCATACGCTACTCAAGATAATCGCCGAAAAACGGAAAAAAACTATGGCTCTTAGACTATGGAAACACTAAAACATGATTTAAAAAAAAAAAAATTAAATCATTGTGTAAAACCTGCATAAATAAAAATAAAGTATGCATATTAGGTATCGCCGCGTCCGTATCGACCGGCTCTATAAAAATATCACATGACCTAACCCCTCAGATGACCACCGTAAAAAAATAAAAATAAAAACGGTGTAAAAAAAGCTATTTTTTGTCATCTTACGTCACAAAAAGTGTAATAGCAAGCGATAAAAAATTACCACATGATCTAACCTGTCAGATGAATGTTGTAAATAACAAAAAAAAAGTGCCAAAAAAGCTATTTCTTGTTACCTTGCCGCACTAAAAGTGTAATATACAGCAACCGAAAATCTTATGTACCCTAAACTAGTACCAACAAAACTGCCACCCTATCCCGTAGTTTCTAAAATGGGGTCACTTTTTTGGAGTTTCTACTCTAGGGTTGCATCAGGTGGGCTTCAAATGGGACATGGTGTAAAAAAAAAACAGTCCAGCAAAATCTGCCTTCCAAAAACCGTATGGCATTCCTTTCCTTCTGCGCCCTGCCGTGTGCCCGTACAGCGGTTTACGACCACATATGGGGTGTTTCTGTAAACTACAGAATTAGGGCCATAAATAATGAGTTTTGTTTGGCTGTTAACCCTTGCTTTGCAACTGGAAAAAAAATATTAAAATGGAAAATCTGCCAAAAAGGTGACATTTTGAAATTGTATCTCTATATTCCATTAAATCTTGTGCAACACCTAAAGGGTTAACAAAGTTTGTAAAATCAGTTTTGAATACCTTGAGGGGTGAAGTTTCTTAGATGGGGTCACTTTTATGGAGTTTCTACTCTAGGGGTGCATCAGGGGGGCTTCAAATGGGACATGATGTCAAAAAACCAGTCCAGCAAAATCTGGCTTCCAAAAACCATACGGCGCACCTTTCACTCTACGCCCCGCTGTGTGGCCGTACAGTAGTTTACGGACACATATGGGGTGTTTCTGTAAACGGCAGAGTCAGGGCAATAAAGATACAGTCTTGTTTGGCTGTTAACCCTTGCTTTGTTAGTGGAAAAAATGGGTTAAAAATGAAAATTAGGCAAAAAAATGAAATTCTCAAATTTCATCCCCATTTGCCATTAACTCTTGTGCAACACCTAAAGGGTTAACAAAGTTTGTAAAATCAGTTTTGAATACCTTGAGGGGTGTAGTTTATAGAATGGGGTCATTTTTGGGCGGTTTCTATTATGTAAGCCTCGCAAAGTGACTTCAGACCTGTAGTGGTCCCTATAAATTGGGTTTTTGTAAATTTCTGAAAAATTTCAAGATTTGCTTCTAAACTTCTAAGCCTTGTAAAAAAATAAAATATAATTCCCAAAATAATTCCAACATGAAGTAGACATATAAAGAATGTAAAGTCATCACAATTTTGGGGGGTATTACTATGTATTACAGAAGTAGAGAAACTGCAACTTTGAAATTTGCTAATTTTTCCAAATTTTTGGTAAATTAGGTATTTTGTTATGCAAAAAAATTAATTTTTTTTACTTCATTTTATCAGTGTCATGAAGTACAATATGTGAAGAAAAAACGATCTCAGAATGGCCTGGATAAGTCAAAGTGTTTTAAAGTTATGAGCACTTAAAGTGACAGTGGTCAGATTTGCAAAAAATGGCCAAGTCCTTAAGGTGAAATAGGGCTGAGTCCTTAAGGGGTTAAAGGGCCAGTTGGCCAAATATATATAAAAAAATAATAATAAATGACCTGTGAAAATGGCTGCGGCTTGGTATCATCCTTGGATAATGCCTGCGAACTAGTGATTGGGGCAATCCCGCTGGGGGTCACTCTAGATGCCCGCCAGCAGGTGTCTCGGGTCACGCCTGAAGTGCTGGACTTTCTGGAGAGAGGGCCAGAGACGGATGCCACTGTGTCTCTGACCTTTGTGACAGAGTATGGCTCTGTGCAATGGGAGCTGTTAAAATGTGAGACCCTGGAAGTGGAATTTGTGCTGGGCAAGGACTTTCCATTGTTTGGGCAGTTGTGGAGCGGAGCTCCTGATAAAAAGCAAAGATATGCCGTTGCCAAGGGAAACCTTCGGGAAGAGGTGGAGAGCGGTGCAGTTCTCATGAATGCATATCTTCTCTGCGACTGTGCCCAAGATTCTAAAGGGTGCGGCTGGAATGACCGTCCAGGAAGAGTCTCAACTGCAGGCCAAGTTGTTTCTGGTAGCAACTGTTGGAGTAAGGAGTCTGCAGGTGATCATGGTACCAGGAATCAAGGGCAGGTCTCCAGAGGCTGGATTTTGGAGGATGGTCTCGGTAGAGATGTCCATGGGATGTTCTCCTCCCGAGACTGCTGAACCCATGACAACGAAGGGTAAGGCTACTTTCACACTTGCGTTCGGGGTTCCGCTTGAGCAGAAGGTTTCTGTCTTACCTCAGTTGCCCATGACCAAAGCTAGTTTTGGGATGACAAGGATCCGGGATCCAATGCTAGCCAGGGTAAGAGGTAGCACAATATTGAAACCTGAGACTGGAAAAACAATAAAGGCGCTGGACAGTCATGCGGCTAAGGACTATCTGCTGATTTTCACTGAGCGTCAGACTCCAATGAGAACAGGGACTTATGAACTTGATGCTACAGATACGCTCATGCACGAGGGAGTGTTGGGGTGTAATTTTCCCTTATGCTGGGAGTTGTGGAGTAATGGAGACACTTCTGCAGAGAGCACAAAAACTCCTGCAGAACTTGTACCTGTCCCTTTAAGTGAACGTGTAAGGAAAAGGACCATTGAAAACAGTGATGTAGTTGAAGTGAAAAATGAAAATGTGAGGTCATGTGAAGTATATGATGATGACATGCCTTTTCCCTTTCAGGATGTGATCAGGAGAGAAGTGCCCCCTCCTGCTAAAAATATATGTGATACAAAAATGCTGGTTAATGTTGTGAGCCCAGAGGGTGTACCACACGTACAAGAGGTGGATATGCAGTACCCACAGGGTTTTATGGTTGCTGGGGAAGTGTCCAATGTGGGGATTAGTGCATCAGTGCCCCTAGAGGTCAGAACTGATAATGATGACACAAGTAATATAAGTGACGCATGTGCCGTGGCCGATAGCAACTCAGAGAGAGAGGCTGCCATGTCGAGGTCTTGCCAAATTTACGTAGTTACGGGTAGCACCAGACGATAGTTGTATCTGATGTGACTAGAGATGAGTGGGGAGACGCCAGCCTAGAGTCTGAGATCCACATTCAGGCAGCGGTAGATGACCTGACCTGTCAGTACAGCTGCAATCTTGAAGATGATTTCTCTCTCTCCACACGGTCCCTAGATACGATAGAGAAGGGACTAGTTGAAATCATAAAGACATTGAAGAAGGCTGCAGAAGGGTCAAAAGAAGAGACCCCGGAAAAGATGAGTGAACTGAAGGGTCTACTGCCTGGTGTCCCGGAGAAGAGGAAAGACTCCAGCAAGACACGGAAGTCTGTAGTAGACATCGACAATAGGCTTGAAGAGTCCCTGGGTGGAAATCCCACAAAGTATCTAAAGGAGAATGGTGGTACTCCTTTTGTCTGATGCGGCAGCAGAACAGAGTAAAGAGCCACATGAACAGGAGGCCCAAGAGTGGGGCGCTTCCAACAAGCTAGTGCGAAAAACTAAGAAGAAACAGAAGTTTGGCCAGCTCCTGGCTGAAGAGAAATACATATCGGCTCGGTATGCCGAAGAACGTGACCGAGCGGAGGCTGATGCTCGGGAGAAAGAGTCCAATGCCCTCTCCTTGGCTAGAGCAATTGAAGAAGTGCTTGAGGAGTGAAATGAATTAGAGAGGCTGAACAAGCAACTTAGAGAAGAGATAGAAGCTCTCATGAGCTCAAAAGATGACATCTATGAGTTGGAGAAGCCTAAGCGTGCTCCTGCACAGCAGGTGGAAGAAAATGAGAAACTGGAAGAGGAAGATCCTCTGGAAGGTGCCAAGAAGTCAGAGCTTGGTAAGAGTGGGTCTGGAGATAGTGGTGCCGGGGTGCTGGCCAAGGCAGAGACGGTGGAAAAGGTATCGGCTGAACCAGTTGATGGGGCTTATGTGCATACAGAAGCCAAGAGGCTCCTGACAGTGAGCAGCCCAGGCCTGGGCATGAAAGTTGTCCCCTCTGCCGTCAATGCATTCCAGAAAGCCAGGGGTCTGATGGGGAAGAATATCCTTGGTGAACCTCTAAAGGGATTGCCAGAAGATGACGAGTCTGGTGAACCCCCCCTGTCCCCAGTGCTTCCAACCTTGATGCGAAAGGGGAGGAGGAGTTAAGAAAGCAAGGATATGATGGTGAGAAGGCTAATAAAGTGAAGGAGGACGCCAAAGAGATGGAGGCCAAGGAAGCTAAGGCCGAGCTCTTGAAGTGGGAGAAATCCTTGGATGTTCCAGAGATCAAGGGTAAAGCCAAAGTGGAGAGAGACAGTGAAGAGGCAGCGGACCCTGAAACTGAGGCACCATCTGAGAAAACCACTGCTGAAAAAAGAAGAGAGCGGGGGCAAGCCAGCTCTGCTGATGGAGCTTTGCAACGACAAGAAGAAAAGGCCTAAGCATCTGCAAGAGCCAGGGAAGTCAAACAGAGAGTCTGTCGTTTGCATAAAAATATATTCTAAAGGGAGTTCCAGAAGCCGAGATCGAAATTCTAAGAGTAAAGGAAAAAGAAATGTACAATCTGCTGTTAAGATAAAGAGACAAAAAGAGTCGAGTCGTAAGAAGCGTGCTCGGCTGAAGCAGCTGTGTAAGTCAAAGAGGGAGCGCCATGTGATGATCGGTTGGCTCACCGACACGCTCACAGACAGTGAGCACGAACACAGGGCTTTTATTATAAGAGATGGCTTGTACCATTAATTTCCTCAAACACAATGTATAATAATAAAAGCCCTGTGTGCGTGTGTGCCGATAATTAAACATGCGTGGCGCGCCAACAAAGCATCACACAGCACTACACACGCCGCCCGCACCACTCATTACACAGCTGTACCCTGCACCAGGTGTCCGCACGGAGAGCCGGGGCTCCCGTTACCTGACAGGCCACAGTGCATGCCTGCGATGCAGCTGTACAGCTCCAGCATCCACAGCGGCGCCATCACCAGATCCCACGATCTCTGTGGCCTGCACTCTGCCCCCTCTCTTCCAGAGCCCGGGCACTTCTGCGTGAGGCCACCCGACGAAGGACTCGCTCCCCGGGGCTCAGCTCTGAGGGGAGTTCAGAGAAGGATGTTCTGTGTATAGAGGCGGCGGCATCAGGTGCTAAGTGTAGGGGGCTGCCGCAGGCTTGGTATTCGCCTCTAGTAGTAATACTCCTGCTCTAGTGTCCATCCATTAGTGATCCTGCCCCTGCTCCAGGTAACCCCCATTAGTTGTCCCTGCTCCAGGTAACTCCCATCAGTTGCCCCTGCTCTAGGTAACTCCCCTCAGTTGCCCCTGCTCTAGGTAACTCCCCTCAGTTGCCCCTGCTCTAGGTAGCCCCCATCAGTTGCCCCTGCTCCAGTTAAACCCCATCAGTTGCCCCTGCTCCAGGCAACTCCCATCAGTTGCCCCTGCTCCAGGTGCTCTGCTGTCTGCTCCAGCTTCCTCCTTTCTGCTGCAGCTGTGCCCCAGAGCCCCTACTCCCTGCATCCAGGATCCCCCCTCCCCGAGTACCCCTGCTCCAAGTGCCTCTCCTTTAGTTCCAGATGCCCCCTCAGTGCCCCTCCTTCAGTTGCCTCCCATCTCTAGGGCTCCTGCTCCAGATGCCCTTCCTCCCTCTGGTGCCTGTGCTCATGCCACCTCCACCTTTTGTCGTCCCCCTGCTGAGGTGGTCTCTGCTTCAGGTAACCCCCTTGCAATGATGGGGATTCAAAACCATGCCCTCTTACTGCCTCTTTCACCAATTAGAGGAGAGTGCTTCTTTCTCTCCCGATTCTGTTCCTCGGCGCACTGATGTGAGCGGTGCGGCTGCGTGTGGTGCGCCGCGATTCTATTGACCGGCGCGCTGCGCATGCGCATTTAACATCAGCACACACGCACGGACACATCGCAGGCACAGAGGGATTTTATTATAGAGGATACTGTATATATAGTATATAGAGCAGTGTACTGATGTGAGAAGTACAGTCGTGGACAAAAGTTTTGAGAATTACATAAATATTGGAAATTGGAAAAGTTGCTGCTTAAGTTTTTATAATAGCAATTTGTATATACTCCAGAATGTTATGAAGAGTGATCAGATGAATTGCATAGTCCTTCTTTGCCATGAAAATTAACTTAATTCCAAAAAAACCTTTCCACTGCATTTCATTGCTATCATTAAAGGACCTGCTGAGATCATTTCAGTAATCGTCTTGTTAACTCAGGTGAGAATGTTGAAGAGCACAAGGCTGGAGATCATTATGTCAGGCTGATTGGGTTAAAATGGCAGAGAAAATGAGGAAAAATTAGGAGGACCTCCTCTTACAACTTCATTCTAGTCTCAGTGGACAGCTCATCCTGCAGTTCTTCTCTATGCTGTTGGGGGTTGAAGGACCTGTGATGATTCTCTGAGCAGTTATTTTACTAGATGTACAGGACCTGTGATGATTATTTCATCAGAGGTCCTGGCAGATGCTCCTATCTAACCTAGGAACTACACCATGCTCTGAGCATCTCCTTTACTAGATGTACAGGACCTGTGATGCTGATGATAGCAGCAGGGCCGGTTTTAGACAAGGTGTAAACCTGGGCAAAATTGAAAGTGGGGCCCCAAATCCTGAAATATTGGACTAGCAGTTTAACAGAACTTTGTAGGCACGGACAGCGGTTGCAACCACAGCAGCTGAGTGTAGAATGCCACATTATCTCTCTTTAGCCTTTCCACTGTAAACTACTGATCCTGCAGCCTCTTTGGGTATGTTCACACAGAGTATTTTCTGTGCTTAAAAAAAAAACTTAATGCAGAATCCACATCAGTTTTTTTATGTGTTTTTTTTCTGACTAATTTAATAAAACACTTTTTGATGCAGTTTTGGTGTGGATTTTTATTCCTTCCTAATTTCAATGGGAATTCTGGACATGGACCCCGCGTTATAAATGGCCAGGGCACTTCTGTTTTTCCATGGTGCAGTTTATAAAACCACAAGCTTAAAAAAAAAGGGGCTGTTCCATCCGGGCCCCTGAAGTGAAGGGAGAGCACAGTGTGCATGCATGGCCATCCTCCATTATGCTATGCGTGTTCTGATAATAGCTGATTACTGGCTCTCTTATGTTTCAAAATTCCATAGCAATGAATGGAGATTGGAGGTACACCACTGGACACATACCACTGGAGCAAATCTGCAACGCTACCGCACAGTCAGTGTCTTAACCCTTGATGAGGAATTACAAGCTGGGCATCCTCTCTGCATAGGCCTCTATTTACCAAATAATATTTGAATTGACAGCACTGCCGTAGGACGTCCAGGAAAATGTATTTACCTGAAATTTTCATTTCCTGTAGTCCGTAGGCAGCGCAACTTCCCCTCCCTTTAATTCAATATTTCCTTATTAAAATACACTGGTTTAAACTTTATAGGGTCCAGGGTGATGGGTTAATTGATTGATTGATCATTACTGCTTATTAACCTGTTTCTGTCTAGTTGTACCTAGGGAGTTTTAACCCATTCTTGACTGTGCTGCCTACGGACTACAGGAAATAAAAAATTCTGGTAAATACATGTTTTTTTTCTATCTATCTAACTATCTCATATCTATCTATGTATCTATCTATTTCATATCTGTCTATCGATCTATATCTATCTATTATCTCTCTACAGTATCTATCTGCCTTTCTATCTAGAGTATCTGTCTCTCTGTTTATCATCTATATTTAGTACTGGGGTATTAGACGGAATAGCACTGAATTATGTCCCTTTTTTATGTATTTATCATGCCCTGGTAGATAGCTTAGAAAGTTAAATTTTCACAACTGCAGATGATATAATTGCCCAGAGCTTATCATGCTACAGAGGGATTTAGCGAAATTGGAAGGATATGATGGGAAATAGAAAATGAAATTCAGTGTGGTTTTGCACTTATGATATGATAACAAATGCCCTAATTACATTTTAAGTGGGATACATTTGGGTGATAGACTAATTTGACATTAGACAGAGAAGAGATCTGTAGCAGCTAGTGCCAGGCAGCTGCTGTAAAAGGAACATGCACAATACAGCGCATGTTCTGGACCCCCAGGTTATAAGAAAAGTGTAAAAAACATTATCATTAAAGATGTACAACCATAATTATGAAAAGTTTTTATATTTATACTAGCAGAAGGACCTGGCTTCGCGCGGTGTGAGGCAGTGACAGGCCTCATAGCTGCTAGGGGAGATTCATGGCAGGAGTTTCTATGTCTTCCCCGTCAGTCATCAGGTCTGAGGCAGCACCAGGTGCCACAATCAGTCTGGGATAAGAGCCCAGTCCAGACTGTCAGTCAGAGAGAGAGTCTTTGTGAAACAGAGTCCTGCTGGAGGCTCTATACGAGTGGTCTCAGCCAGGCTGGCTGAGGGGCCACGGGGCTAGGTGCTAGCCGGAACATTGGGGGATGCCGTGACACCTGGGCGCAAGGGTCACGAGGCCGCAGCCAGGAGGACTACTGGGCCCCACTCCCCCATAAAGGTGCTCTGTACAACCAGGAGGCTGATGGACATTTGCTTGGGAAAGCTGCATGTTATGACCGTGTGTGAACAGTGATTTAGGTGAGTCAGGGATATGCCGGGCGAGTGTTTATTATTTTGTATAAATGTTTATGATTACGCAGATGTGCCGCAATAAAGCACAGCGTTTGGACCTTAAACTTGGTGTCTGGCGAAGATATCTGTGAGAATGACCCCCGAAAGAGAGCTAATCCTCCACAGCGGGTATATTTAATCTATTTCATTTTATATTTGTGTGTGTGGTTAAAAGATATCGACAGTATCCCCCATAACAGTGACCTCTACAGCACCCCACCCCTTTAACAGTGAACTCCACAGTCCCCCACCCCTTAACACGGACCACTCAAACAGTGCCCCGCCACTTTAAAATGGGACCTCCACAGCAGCCCAACCCCATAACTTTGATCTAGTAATAGTAATAGTATTAATATGGTAATAGTATTAATAATGGACACATTTGAGGCTCAGAAAATGGTTATCAAAGTTCAAACCATTCAGCTGTATCACCCCAGTACTAACTACTATGATACTACTCCCTATGCACAAGAATATGTTCACTCTAATACTAACCCTATTTACAAGTATATAACTACTATAATACTGCTCCTATTTACAAGAATATAGCTACTATAATACTGCCCCCTATATACAAGAATATAACTACTATACTACTGCCTTTATGTACAAGAATATAACTACTATAATACTGCCTTCTATGTACAAGAATATAACTACTATAATACTGTATCCTATGTACAAGAATATAACTACTATAATACTTCCCCCTATGTACAAGAATATAACTACTATAATACTGCTCCTATGTACAAGAATATAACTACTATAATACTGCCCCCTATGTACAAGAATATAACTACTATAATACTGACCCCTATGTACAAGAATATAACTACTATAATACTGCTCCTATGTACAAGAATATAACTACTATAATACTGCCTCCTATGTACAAGAATATAACTACTATAATACTGCTCCTATATACAAGAATATAACTACTATAATACTGTTCCTATGTACAAGAATATAACTACTATAATACTGCTCCTATGTACAAGAATATAACTACTATAATACTGCCCCCTATGTACAAGGATATAACTACTATAATACTGACCCCTATGTACAAGAATAGAACTACTATAATACTGCTCCTATGTACAAGAATATAACTACTATAATACTGCTCCTATGTATAAGAATATAACTACTATAATACTGCTCCTATGTACAAGACTATAACTACTATAATACTGCTTCTATGTACAAGAATATAACTACTATAATACTGCCTCCTATGTACAAGAATATTACTACTATAATACTGCTCCTATGTACAAGAATATAACTACTCTAATACTGCCTCCTATGTACAAGAATATAACTACTATAATACTGCCTCCTATGTACAAGAATATAACTACTATAATACTGCCTCCTATGTACAAGAATATAACTACTATAATACTGCTCCTATATACAAGAATATAACTACTATAATACTACTCCTATGTACAAGAATATAACTACTATAATACTGCTCCTATGTACAAGACTATAACTACTATAATACTGCTTCTATGTACAAGAATATAACTACTATTTTTTTTTATTTTTTTTATTCTTGATTCACAGTGTACAAAACTTTTTAAGAATATACTGCAACATAATATCATCACAGACTGAATTTTCTTATTATCTTTAACCCCCTATCCCTCCCAACAACCCCCATTTCTGCTGAGCCACTGTCGTGTTTCTGAGTGCGACCTAATTCCAATTACCCCATGTCCGTAACCAGGTTGATTTCTTCCCTTCTGTCCGAGCAAGACCAAGTTCATATTCCATTACCCTATCCATATACTCTTTCCATTCCTGGAAAGATGGGTATTTGCACGAGCCCCAATACTTCACTATTATAATCTTAGCGAGGGAGATCCCCCTAAGCCAGAGTAGTTGCTCCTTTTTATGTTTATTAATCTCTGGGAGATTGCCAAGGATCGCATATTCAATACAAGCTTCATATTTCAGAGGGGAACTGTTCTGTATTTTACTAAATATTTTAAACCAGTAATCTTTTATACCTGAACATTCCCATAATAGATGTTTATAGTCCCCTCTATCCATGTGGCATTTATAACACTTTAGTTCTTTATCTTTGTAAATAATGGAAATTAAAAGTGGCGTATAATAGTCCAAATGTGAGCAAGAGAAACTGTGGATTTTTTTATATTCCTATAAACGGTGTCCCAAACTTCACTTTTAAATGTGATAAGTTTTGTGTTTTCATGTTTTAACTTTGCATAGATATGTGATGTGACGGAGCTGTTTAGTGTTCTTTCATAGCAAAAATCTAAAAAAGTGTTATGTGCGACTGTTAAGTAGTTCTTATTTTTTGTATAGTTTATAGCGTGTCGTAACTGTTCGTATCGAAATGTGTCGATGAATCCTAATGTAGTGTCCGGGAGGATTTCAGTTAATAGTCTTACCTGCCCCTTGTGAAAAACCTGTGAAATCAAAAATATCACCCGTTTTTCCCAATATTCAACATCCAATAACTGCATAACATGCGGTAAGTTAGCGTTCGCCCAGAGCGGGGTGAACTGAACCGCTTGGGATAGTCCAACAATGAGCCTGACCTGTTTCCAGATTCCCCTGAGCATTTTACTAAATGGGCCTTCTAGTGCTCTCTTATCCGGGGTTCCAGTTTCGAGGATATGGAAGATGTCCTCCCGGGGTCTACAACGATCCTTGAAAATTAACCGAACACAATCATTCTTCCGATTTCTTATACACCATCTCAATTGTGCGGCAATATAGTATCCTTTAAGAAAGGGGACAGATAGTCCTCCTTCTTGTTCTTTATTATATAGATACTGTAATTTAATTCTAACCCTTTTGCGACCCCATATTAGCTCGTTAAAAAGGCTCTCAAGTTTGTTAAAGAACATGTCTTCAATCATTATTGGGCTTGCGTTCAGTACATATAATAACATTGGTAGTAGAGTCATTTTTATATGAGCTATATGAATAATTTGTGACAGGGAGAGTTTTAGCCACGTTCTGATTTTCCCCTTTACTTTATTTACCATTGGAGAGATGTTCAATTTTGCGTAGTGCTCCAATTTCGTCCCCATGTGAATACCCAGATACAGCAGAGAATCAGCTGGGTTTAATACACAAACCCTAAAATTATGGCCCGAAGGAACCAGACGTTTTAACGGAAGAAATTTTAGATTTTTCCCAGTTTACTTCGTAGCCTGATAGATATCCAAAGTCATCTATATTTTCCATAAGCCTGGGTAAGGTGACATATCCCTTTTTCAAAAAAAGCTGAATGTCGTCCGCATATAGACTTATTTTATCAACATCTCCCTTACACCCAAAGCCTAATATTTCCTAATCTGCTCTGATTTTGCATGCAAGGGGTTCAATAAACAACGAAAAGAGCAGAGGGGAAAGGGGGCATCCCTGACGTGTTCCTCGTGTTAGGGAGAGAGGCGGTGAGTATTCCCTGTTGATTTGAATTCTGGATACAGGGTTTTGGTATAGAATCTGAACCCATTCAGAGAAATAACTGCCCATTTTCATTCTGGTCATCACTTTCCAAGGAAAGGACCACTCCACCCCTTCGAAGGCCTTAGCTGAGTTTAAAGACAGGATGGAGCGGTCCTCCCCCTCTCCCACCTGTATATTCAGGAAGGTTCTCCTTATATTGTCCTGTATATTCCTTTTAGGGATGAACCCAGTTTGGTCAGGGTGGATGATTTTATGGATTACGGTTTTTAATCTGTTGGCTAGGAGTTTAGCTAGGATTTTATAGTCTGTATTCAACAGAGATCGGGCGGTATGATGTTGTTAATTGTGGATCCTTCCCCTTTTTAGGGATTAAAGTGATAATTGCATTCATCCAGGAAGGGGGCAGAGAGCCTGCCTTCCAGGATGATTCAATACTTCCGGCAATCGAGGAAGAATCACTCCCTCGTGCTTACGATATAGTTCGAACGGAAAGCCATCTGCCCCTGGGGATGTATTGCCCTTAATAGATCTCAAAGTGGATTGTAACTCTGTCAGTTGAATCGGTCTGTTCAACCATTCAGTATCTTGTTTATCAAGTTCGGGAATTGCAATGTTATTAAGATATTGATCCATTTTCTCTCCAAGGTCTGCAGGCCCCGTCTGATATAACCCCGAGAAGTATGTGGTAAATTCCCCTAGGATATCATCAGGGTCCCGCAGAACCCTCCCTGAACCGGTCTTAATGCTGTTAATTTTGTTACTCCCTCTTTGATTTTCTTATTAGTGTGGATAGTAGTCTACTTGGTCCTCCGGACTCACTAAAGTTTCTCTGACCTAGAAAGACATTTTATTTTGGGCTTTTTTATATTAATATTGTTTATATTTATCTCTAGCGTTTTTTAGTTGTTGTTGTTTTTCTGAGGTGTTTACCTGAATAATTCCTAGTTCTAACTGAGTAATCTTTCCTTCTAAGTTTTTTTGTGTTTGCGCAAAAATGTTCTTTTGTTTCTTAATTTGATAGGCATAAAAGCCTCGTAAATAGGCATTTAGCGAGTCTCGGACCATGTGCATATGTGTAGAGTTGATATTACTGTTCCAAAAGTGTTCAATCTCAGTGTTAATCAGATCTGTATCATCCATTAATGCTATCCAGTGGGGATTAAGCTTAAAGGGCTTCTGTCACCCCCCAAAAGTCATTTTTCATTTTTTGGCTACTTAAAATCCTTATACACAGATTTTTCAATATATAGTGCTCTTAGCCTTTTTCGTTCACTAGTTTCTTTAAAAAACGGACTTTTATAATATCTAAATTACCTCTCTACCAGCAAGTAACTGAGAGGAGGACGCTCGCTCGGCCCCTCCTTCCTCAGTGCGCCTGCGCCGGGTGGAGATGTGACATCATTGGCGCAGGCGCATTGAGGAAGGAGCGGCCTAGCGAGCGTCCTCATCTCAGTGCGCCTGCGCCGACTGAAGACCGGTACGGTGCAGGCGCGAGATTTTGAACGCAGACAGAGCCAGCCGGAGGAGGAGAGCACTCGCTGGCCCTGTCAATCAATAGGAGGAGGGGCGCTTTTTTGAAAGCAGGATGCGGCTGCTACCAGCAAGTAACCGCCCTACTTGCTGGTTGAGAGGTAATTTACATATTATAAAAGTCTGTTTTTTAAAGAAACTAGTGAATGAAAAAGACTAAGAGCACTATATATTGAAAGATCGCTGTATAAGGATTTTAAGTAGCCAAAAAACGAAAAATGACTTTTGGGGGGTGACAGAAGCCCTTTAAAACTCCTATTTATATTAATTTTCTTCAAACAGTCAATTAATACCATAATCGGAGAATGGTCAGAGATGCCGTGACTTTCATAATTCATTTTCTTAACCCTATCAATGAACTCGGCATTGGAGAGGGCCAGATCAACTCGAGACATAGACCTGTATGTGTTACTAAAGCACAAGAAAACACGTTTATCTCCATGCAAAAATTGCCATACATCAACTAATGCCATCTCTTTACATATTCTATAAAGTACATAGTCTAGAATTTTGTTCATAGTTAGTGATGGTGGATATCCCATCTATTTTTACATCCATGACCGAGTTAAAGTCACCCATCACCAGCAGCGGGCATTCATCCCTTGTGGAGAGAAAATCCATCAATCTTCCCAACTCTGTGAATGAAAATGGTGGTGGGATGTAAATAAACGCTAGGATATTCCTTTGGCCCTGCCAGTAACAGTAAAGGAAGATATAGCGACCCTCTTGATCGATTAGTTGTTCTATTGGGTCGTAATCCACCTGGTTATGAACGTACACACTAATACCCCGAGAGTATGTGGAATGATAAGAATGATATTCACATGAGGCCCATTTCTTTCTACTGAATGCTACAACTTTTTCATGTGATAGGTGTGTTTCTAACAAGGCCACTATTGCCGGTAAGTGTCTAGAAACCAAATAAAAAAACGCACACCTTTTAAACTTGTCCACAAACCCGCGGATATTCCAAGTTAATATTCTTGACATATCCATCCTTTATAACAACACCGGACAAGAAATAAGGATTAAAAAAGGAGAACAATCCCCCAACAACTCCAGTGGCCCCCGTGGAAATGAACCTCCCTCACCCCCAAATCCCCTTACCCCTTCCTTAATTTTTGAGAAATCAGGGTATATCTCAATATTATAGTCATTGTATTGAACAGTTTGTAACTCTCTTTTCCATCTAAGGATGCCATCCCGATCTTTTGAGGTTAACATCTTGATTAACAAAGGCCTTGGAGCCAACCCTAATGGTGGTTTTCTAATAGGGATACGATCTGCTCGTTCAACTATGAATGTTGAAGATATTTCTCCGGGGGCTATGTTATCAAGTAGCCATTTTTGAATAAAACCGGTAGAGTTATCTCTTTCTACTCCTTCTGGAAAGCCAACCAGTTTAAGATTGTATCTCCTAGATCTGTTCTCCAAATCAGCCATTTTATCTTTCAAAACGTTATTATCCACCTCTACTTCTTCGATACTTTTTTTTATACATTTAGTTTCTTTCTGCAACTCTGCTGTTAATACTTCAGTCTCTTTTATGCGCTGCCTCATTTTATTGAGATCATCTCCGATTACCGAGATGTCGGTCTTTACCGCTGCGACCGTGATTGTCAAGGCGCTTAATGATTGGTTGGTGATTTTAACTGCGTCCAGTATACCCGCTAGTTTAAAACCGTTATTACTCATTTGATTATCCACGTCCGGTACACTACTAGCTCCTGCCCTATTTAACTGACTTTCAGTTTCATCGCGACCCTCCATTTGTGATACCTGTTTCAAATTACTCCTGGTCTTGCTTAGCGGGGGCGGAGATTTAAGGTATTTGTCAAGCTGCGTCAAAGGGCTGCGGACTGTACCTCCCTTGGGTGATGTAGTGCCCAGTGACTTTCTATTCTGAGGTTTAAGAGGCATATTTTTTTTTTCTTCCCCTCTTTTTTTCTTGAGTTATGAAAATTACTGGGTGTCCGCTACCTGCTGGGTGGATTCCAATACATACACTCAGATATTCACGTGTCGTCAGTGGAATCGGATCAACTAAGTACTCACAGTTCCAGTTAACAAGAAGCGGTAGATATAGCGTGTCCCTTAATGTGGGAGTTGGGAAGGTCAATGTAGGGGTCAGGGAGGTCACTAAGACCCTTAAAACATCATAACCTTACTCGGGGGGTCCACAATGACTCCAACGCAGATAATTAAATCAATGCGGACCTCCAGCAAATCAAACCGCTCTTGACTGGGCACTTAAGACTCCAGAAACACACAGATTTTAGCTAGGTACGTACAGTTCCAACTCAGATAAACAAACAGTCTATACGTGTCCAGGAGTACGCTTGTCAAGGAGTCCCGCAGAGTGACACAGCCTGAAATGCAGCGTCGCTTCGGTCACTAGAGGAAGTTCGCTCTCAGTTGGTGGCCCGATCAAGTGAGCAGGCAGGTCACCATGTACAGAGACGACGTCCCACAGTCAGTCCGCCACAGATCTTTCAACCCCACCGGATAGTAAACCTCCTCTCACCACGGACCGCTCACTGCTTTACTGCCGGCGAAGGTAACTCCTCTATACACAAGACGCATGGTCATTTGCGGCGAAGTGTGGTGCACTTAGGGAGCGGAGCCGGGCCACTTCACCTGCTTCACCTGCTTCGTAGGCATGACCCAGGGATATCAGCTGGCAATTCACACGGAGGGAGAGGCGGTCGGATGGCAGGGCTGGGATCAGCGCAGAAGCGCATATGGGAGATGGAGCAGGAGCCGAAGCTGGCGTGTGGGGGGTGGGGCCGCAGCACGCATCGTATCCTACGTCATGCCGTCCTGCAATGTCTGAATATAACTACTATAATACTGTTCCAATGTACAAGAATATAACTACTATAATACTGCCTCCTATGTACAACAATATAACTACTATAATACTGCCCCTATGTACAAGAATATAACTACTATAATACTGCTCCTATGTACAAGAATATAACTACTATAATACTGCTCCTGTGTACAAGAATATAACTACTATAATACTGCTCCTATGTACAAGAATATAACTACTATAATACTGCTCCTATGTACAAGAATATAACTACTATAATACTGTTCCAATGTACAAGAATATAACTGCTATAATACTGTTCGTATTTTCGGGATTCACTCTGGTAGGCAGGGTAAGCGGACGCAGTACAGAGGCAAAAACAAGGTTGTAAATCAAAGTTCAGTGTTTATTCACACATAGGAAAAAAAACAAGCCAAAAGTAAGTGTTCAGTTTTGGTGCCTGTTCACACCACACAAAGTCCACAGTGCAAAAAGACTTCACCTGGTCAACAGATGATTTTCACCCGCAGTCCGCAGCAGGTTTTAGAGGCCTGTTTCCCCAGCATGCAGCTCTCACAAATAGATGGCCTCAGTGTCTCAAAACACATCGGATCTTTACTGCCATACTAACAGCTGAATTGTCTGCAACTTAAAACTGACACTTCAGGGAAAAATCCGGTTCTTACCTCACCGAGGCCAGGAACCTCGGTGACACGTATCTTCCGTCAATGACCTTCTTACACTATGTACAAGAATCCTCCTATGTAAAAGAATATAACTACTATAATACTGCCTCCTATGTACTAGAATATAACTACTATAATACTGCCTCCTATGTACAAGAATATTACTACTATCATACTGCCTCCTATGTACAACAATATAACTACTATAATACTGCCTCCTATGTACAACAATATAATTGCTATAATACTGCTCCTATGTACAACAATATAACTACTATGGGGGTGGAGCCTGACCTTGGAGCGGCATGGCTGCTTGTTACTGAGCTCCTCTTCCTGTAACCCCTATTATCAGCTTTTAATCCTGTGCAAATGGGGAAAACTGGCAAGGATCGTCACTCTGATACACCAGAGCCGACAGTGGCCCGCTCCAGGCAACCCGAAATGGATCGGTACCTTAAAAAGCAGCTATCCAGAACTCCCGCCGCGGAGGTGTCCAAGATGGCGCGGCAGCTCTCTGAAGCAGAGGAGGGCTCGGAGGCAGGAAGTGCTTCCGATGTTTCGGATCGCAGACCGGCGCAAAAAAGCACCTCTCTCTCTAAAGCGGTCCTTAGAGACCTTCTAGAGTCAGCGCTGGCTCCTCTGAAGAAAGACCTGGAGGAAATAAAAGGAGACCTCTGCCATATTGGGCACCGAGTGGAATCCCTGGAGCTCGCACAGGAGACTTTGCTCTGTAAGATCCGTCAGGACCCTGCTGTTAGGGGCCTTACCATCAATTCGCAGACCCACTTGACAGCCGCATTTGCTGATGACCTACTTATAATGACGTCTAATCCTGAAACATCCTTCCCTAAGCTTCTATCCCTTTTCGAGGAGTTTGGCTTTGTTTCGAACTTCAAAATCAACTATAGTAAATCCATGGCCCTCAATGTTACCTGCCCGGATTCGGTGAAAGTGGCCCTTCAGATAATCACCCCCTTTCAATGGGCTACAAAAGACATTGGGCCAGATTTATCATTAGCTCAAGTCAGAATAATGGACTGAAAAAGTCGCCAATTTTTGCGCAATCACTAAAACTGCGCAAAAATTTGCGACCTTTTTCTGCTCTGCACTATGCTCGCCAGTTTTCTGAAAGTGGGCGTGTTTTCTTATGTAAATTAATCTCTAGACTTAGATTTACTATTGTGACTATTTAAAAAGTCACAAAAAAGTCGCAAAAAATTGCGCAATTTCACTCCAGTGAGGACCATGCTTATCTTATGAGACTTTTTAACAGAACATGCGACTTTTCGTAAAGATGTGCGACTTTTGTAAAGCTGCTTACTGACGGATAAACTGCTACCGTCAAACCACATTTATTACAGTCTTAAAGGGCCGTTCATAAATCTGACTTGGCTAAAACTGACTTTAGCCATATGTGAAAGTGGAGTGAGCTGTCAGAGTCATGATAAATCTGGCCCATAGTATTTTTAGGTATGCATGTCCCTGCTCAAGCAAAGGACTTGTTTGCTCTTAACTATGCCCCCTTACTCTCATCGGTTAGGAAACACTTACATTCTATCAAACTCCCGTTTATCTCCTGGTGTGGAAGGAGGAGCTACCTCAAGACCTTTATAGCCCCTAAATTATTGTATTTACTACAAGTTTTGCCTATTTGGCTGCCGCACTCATTTTTTGTTGACATCCGCCGTGTTTTCTCTCTCTTTTTGTGGGGAAATAAACCTTCCAGAATTGCTTACTCTGTACTGACCAGAGAGAAGAGGTTTGGCGGATTTGGTCTGCCTGACATGCGCTCCTATTATGCGGCTTTTCAATTATTCAGGGGTCTATCTCTTTAATAACCTCTATGATGCTCCATATGTGCGTCTAGAGCGCTCTCTGCTTACCACTAAAATAAGACGAATCCTTTGGGGTATATCCCATTGTTCACCAGGTAGCTCCTTCTTCTCACCCCTATGGAAGAGCCTATTGGTGGAATGGGCCAGGCAATACAAAGCCAAAGTGCTTACATTTCCTATCCCAGGCACCCCACTCTCCTCCTTGCAGTTCCACGTCCACCCGGAAGCTAGGACGCCTTCGAGCATCTGGCCCCTCCTGGCTGAGATTCCCCTAAGTGTGATCCAGACCCCAGATGGGAACCTAGATTGGACTCCAGTCTTGAATGACCCCAAAGTCAAAAATGCCCCTTTTCTCCAGGTATTTGCCCTGCAGAAGGATATTAAATTAATTAGACTACCTTCACCAACTACCACTAGACCCCCCTCTTGGTTGGAAAAACGGCTATCAGACACCCTTAAGATCCCTAAACCACTGTCTACCATATTGTCACGACCCTTGGTCATGGTCGTGACTCCTTGGGAGCCGCATGCGGTTGTCCGCGGCTTGGTGTTGTCAACCGCAGCTGGGGGCACTTAGTTGTTTGCCTCAGGTGCGGTTGCCGCGGACAGTAGGCATGTGTGCGGTTGCCCTTGGCAACGTGTGATATTGTGCACCTCCTTGTTTGTTTGTTGTGCACGAGGTGATGTTTGTATGCACTTGGACTCCTCCCTTCACCTGCGGTTGTCCGCGGCAACGTCTGGTGCTGTTTGCATGCTGTGGAAGTGTCTCGGCCTGTGGGCTGTTCTTGAGGACACGGTTGCCACGCATGCCGTTGCCGTCGGAGATAGGTGAGTGAGTTTGTGTGTATGCACGTTTGTATGTCTGTGTGCACTTTGTGTTGTGTGGTGTGCACTAACATCCGTTCCTTCACTGTGGCTGTCTGTGGTTATGTTTGGTGTTTTCCCTTCTGTGGTGCTGGAAGGGTTAACTCCCTTCCCAGTGTGTCTGTTGAGTCACTGGGCGTGTTTGACCGTTGGGTGTGGCCACTTGGCCTATAAAGCCTCAGTTCCTGGCTTGGTTCAGTAGGTTGCTCTCAGCCATGCTGGCTGGAGCAGCCTCCTGTTTCCACCATCTACCAGTGGGGACCATCCTTCTGGTCATAAAACCTCTGTCGGGAATTTCTATGTTTCACGGTGTTATTTAGGTGTGTGTGGGGTTTTATGTTAGTGCAGCTTGTGGTCCTGGGTTCCTGTGGGATGTCTGGTGTGTGCTGTGTTCGTTGGTGTCTGAACTGCAGCACCTGCACATGGGATCCAGGGTTTGTTGTCTGTGGCAGGTGAGTGATGTGTTGGTCCCATTTGCCTGTCACTGCCATAAGTCTGTTATTGTATTCCCCTGTGTTGCTTGGCCGTTGAGACTCCTGCTCCCCCGTGCCTAGGAGGAGCAGGTCGTCTCACTCTGTCCCCTAGTTCAGGGCCGACTTGAGGGCTTGTAGGGACTTTTAGGTTCCGGCGTATGAGCCCTCCTACCACCAAGGTCGGCTCATACTGACAGGAGACAGGGTCAGAGTTAGGGACGCAACAGGAGGTGACCTGCTCCCTAATTCTGTGGTCCTGGCCAAGTGGTAACCCTACCATCTCCTGGCACCGCACGGCTGGGGGTTTCCCCCACTTCCAGCCGTGACACATATATAAAGAGTTGCTCTCATCCTCCCCTCCTGAGCTACACTTCCTCAATTCTTGGGAAAGGGAACTTTCTATCCCCCTCTCGGAACCGGAAAGGGCTTTTATCCTCACATTCCCATGGCTTTAGTCGCTGTATTAGAATACAAGAGAATTCATATAAGCTACTTACAAGATGGTACAAATCCCTGGAATTTCTGCATAGGCTTAATGCAGACATCCCAAGTGAGTGTTGGAGATGTGGAAAAGATATAGGTTCCTTATCACACATTTGGTGGTACTGTGAGAGGATCAAGGCTTTCTGGTCAAACATAGAAGCATTGATCAATGTGTTCTGTGCAACGCAAGTCAAATTGTATCCCAAACTGATCCTACTTTGGTGCCCTAATGACTCGCTGTCTCCCTGTAGATCTGATCTTCCCACTATGCTCATCACGGCGGCGAGATTGCTGATTCCGCTACTTTGGAAGGATGCTGAACCTCCTACTGTTCCGATGTGGAGGGACAAGGTAGATCAGATCTATAGATTTGAAGAGCTGGCCCATTCGGAATCCTTCACACGCCTTCGCTTTCTTAAAATCTGGTCACCGTGGAAAAACTATAGAAAGTTTACTTGATGGAGTTGGAAAACTCTTGACCCCCAACTACTACAATACTTGATTTAACTACTACAATACTGCCTCCTATGTACAAGAATATAACTACTATAATACTGCTCCTATGTACAAGAATATAACTACTATAATACTGCCTCCTATGTACAAGAATATAACTACTATAATACTGCTCCTATGTACAAGAATATAACTACTATAATACCGCTCCTATGTACAAGAATATAACTACTATAATACCGCTCCTATGTACAAGAATATAACTACTATAATACCGCTCCTATGTACAAGAATATAACTACTATAATACTGCCTCCTACGTACAAGAATATAGCTACTATAATACTGCTCCTATGTACAAGAATATAACTACTATAATACTGTTCCTATGTACAAGAATATAACTACTATAATAATGCTCCTATGTACAAGAATATAGCTACTATAATACTGCTCCTATGTACAAGAATATAACTACTATAATAATGCTCCTATGTACAAGAATATAGCTACTATAATACTGCTCCTATGTACAAGAATATAACTACTATAATACTGCTCCTATGTATAAGAATATAACTTCTATAATACTGCTCCTATGTATAAGAATAGAACTACTATAATACTGCTCCTATGTACAAGAATATAACTACTATAATACTGCCCCCTATGTACAAGAATATAACTACTATAATACTGCTCCTATGTATAAGAATATAACTTCTATAATACTGCTCCTATGTACCGGAATATGACTACTATAATACTGCCTCCTATGTACAAGAATATAACTACTATAATACTGCTCCTATGTACAAGAATATAACTTCTATAATACTACCCCCAAAATGAAAGTGAAAAACAAAAATTGAAAATGTGCCTGTCATGGCAAATATGCCTTTTATTGTACAGCATGAAAAGTTTGCTTCGAGATTCTGTAATAGTTGATTGCAAAATCCGCTATTATGGACTGTACCATGTTACTTCCAGCAAATATGAATTTCAATTGGAATGGGTATATGTTAATGTTGAAGTAGGATAACTCTCATGCGAGTGTTGAAGTTCCCGTGCAAAAGTTTCTTAATAATGCCCTGCCTGCTTGGCAGTATGTAGTAATAGCTAGAATATAGTGATTTTACATAGTGCTACTCTACTTATGACTCAAACCACTTAACAAGTATGGAAAGAAGCCAATAATTAGCAAGATAAAAGGCTGTAGAAAAATTGCACTGAGTGCAGTAGTGGAACGCCATGGCAAATGCACTAGTAATTGCTAGAGGGAACATACATACGTGCTCTTTACATGATGGTCGTGCTCTGTGCTTACAAAGAATATGTGGATGAAAGCGTATGCAAATATACTGAAAAGGGGTGACTGTGCTCTACTAATTACATTTTAAAAGGTTACTCTATGATTAATGTAAAACATGAAAAACATATAGTACATGACAATCTCTTACTAACAAAGCTAGAACCAGCCCTGTACCTCATATGGATCCAGATATCTACCTATTCATTGCTCCAATTGCTCTGTTACTGTAGATTTTCTTCAGGCTAGTACTTCAGGAGCATGTCCTTTATTAGGGGTGTGTCCTTTCTGCTGTAGCTCAGGGCCATGTCTGTTCTTGTGGGGGGGGGGGCATCTCCTTTCTGCTGCAGATTTCTCCCTGTAACTTTCACATCTTCTAACAGTAGAATATGGATGGTGGAAGCTGAGGGAAGGAACTGAGCATGTATGACCACCTCATCGATGTTACTGAGGTGGACAGAGAAATATGGAAAAGAACAATTAGCAAGTGGCGCAATACAGACATATTTTATTGAATAGCTCAGTGGCTATATGTTTCAAAACGTGAATTCAAAAGATTTGAGAATGAATAAGCTTATGCAGGCTAAGTGAATAAATATATTTACTAAGTGTGATTAAATATAAGATAACATAGAATACATCACTAACCCAAATGGGGTGAGAATCCTTTGACCATGCTATAACACATGGCTGTGTACCCCGTTATAACACATGAGCAACATCCCAGGGTGTACAAGAGATAGGGCAAATCAATACTTACATCCTACCTAGGATGAAGTTTCAGGTAGAGTTCCCCAATGTATGTGTGCAGATCAGAGTTTTTCCCATCAGCCCCTCCTCCCTTGTGCATCACGCATGTCTCTAAGATCACTCAGGAATGTGGTCTTATCAGCACAATGGGGGATGGGTTCTTCTCTAACCAACTACAACTACATTACAAGGGAAACTTTATTTTACAGATTAAAAGTAATATAAATGAGTAGAACTAAAGGGGACAGAACCAATCAGCACTTAAAAATGCCCTTACAGTACATTCCACCCCTGGTTCTTTCTTATAAATTCATTTTCAACATCCAACATCAGGACCTATTCTATATACAGTCTATAGCCTAGTCAACTACTTTGGAACCATTGGATCTTAACAAAAATAAATAATTGAAAAACTGTGTGTTGGATTAACAAGAAGTGTCTCACTGAGGTCTTCTTTACTTCTGATCTTCTTGGATAACAACATCTCTGGTGCAAAGTCAATTGTTCAGCCTCGTTCAGCATGGCAGACTAGTGGTTGAAGTCTTTTCACCGAAATCTACGTCTTAGCATACCTGGTGTCGTTGACACTTCTGAGGTTGCCAGTCCTGGCTCTGTTAAACAGCTGATACAGCCTGCACTTAGGGAAAAGGTACTTGCAGTCCATGTCGGGAAAAGCCAGTGATTGGGTGGTTTTCTCTCCACCCCTGCATGAAATGGATCAAATAAAACAAAGAAAAGTCCTTGTCGGTCCAACACTGTATTTAAAGAACAATTTCCAACGGTACCATAGAGGTCCTCTGC
The DNA here is from genome assembly GCF_014858855.1 of Bufo gargarizans. Lineage (NCBI taxonomy): Eukaryota > Metazoa > Chordata > Amphibia > Anura > Bufonidae > Bufo > Bufo gargarizans. The sequence goes on along the minus strand of NC_058085.1, from coordinate 49,287,344 downwards.
CATTTTGGTTTGGAGAAGAACCTAGCTTTTCTGGATGTGGAAATGAATAGACCTTTTATGTTTTCATGAAGGAAACAGGACTTCTCATCTTTCATGAGGGTGTCTTAACTAGGGGATGGAAACAAGGGCTGTCTTTGTGTCTATGACATCCTCTCTTTACTTCTTCCTCCACACTCTAGTTCATCTATGTCCACCCCTTCCGGTCGGATGGTGCGATCCTCCCTCTTTCAGTAAGTCTACTTTCAACTGTTCATAAGGACAGATCTCCTGTATTATCAGAACATTTAACATGTTACAGTCGATATATAATACAAACATAGAAACAAACAAATCTGACAATATAGACATGAACACATGAGTCCATAGGAAACATTTCATTAAATTCAATAAAAAAAAAAAATTTGAGCTCAACAAAATTTTTGTCACCAATAAAACCCATGAAAAAAATTAAAATTCCCAATGTGCATTATAAAAAAAACTAATATTGTACTCCATACACATTCACATTTTCCTTAATTAACTTCTTGCTACAGCATAATCTATTCATAACCACACCCTTATAGCTGAAGTACAAACTGCACACAAAGCTCTACTAAGCATCAATCAGTCTCCACCTCAACAGAACTGCAACTTAAAGCCACACCAATTCATATTCTACTTAATCATTTATGACTGCCATACCAGCTACACAGCTTTCTCTGTTTCATATTCCTGAAATTTAACAGACACAAAGAAACACAGCTTCTCTGGAAACAGATACTCGCACCGCACTTGGAATTACTAATCATTTCTGTTGCCTATTTCTGCCATTCTTGCCAACGCCACCTGGTCTTCAATATGTAATTAATCAAAATCTTATAAAAAGACAGCATCCAAGTTATAATCATAAAACAATTTGTGTTAAAACGGATTCATTGTATATGACTCAATTGGTGGTGCACATATATAATCATTTTCCTTTAAGGCTGGGTTCTCACATTCCAATTAGCTGCTTGGGAAAGAAGAAAGAAAAAAAAGTTAATAATCTTCACCTTTCTGTGTCTTGTAAAAGGTCACTGGACATCATGTGCTATACAATCAGACTAGAAGGGGGACAGGGCCATAAAATACCACTATCTGTGTGAGTCTATATCCCTTAACAGCCCAGACATACCAACCGTGGTTCAAAGGTAAGGTGTTCTTCAAGGACACTTTTCTTCTCTAACCTTATTCAACTTTATACATATACCAGACAATATTTAATCTTTGTGATCAACATACATCTTCTCACACACTAGAAATCAGAACAATTTCAACAGAGATAGTCTTCATATTCTTAGTGCTAGCCATAGATCTATTGGCACACAGTAGGTACAATACTTATTCATTAACTGACAAACAGTCCCTGATGTATCACACTTACCATCTTTTACTGCTCTAATTTCTAATGCTATGGCCAGGACTCACATGCATACCATTAGGGTACCAACATTTCTGAACATTTAACACAAGTGACCATCTCTTGCTGGTGCCATAAATTAACATCTTGACACTGCTCTGTTTTCCAACTCATCAGAACTCCCCTCAACATCACAGGAGCTCTGATGTCCAAAATCTGCAAGCTCTAACTTTACTGATTCTTACAGATTTTCATTTGAATCTGCTCAGTTCTACAATTTTGAAAAGAACGTTGCTGGATTCTACCAAGCCTACTACAGCCCCACTCACAGCTCATAGCAGATTTGCACAACACTTGGGACCCTAAAAATCCACCCGCAGATTATTAGATTCCCCCGAATGCCCAGGTTCCCATTTGGAGTAGCTAGTCCAAACTACCCTCTCTCTATGTAACACCCTATCTATTGATAAGCATATTTATTTGCTCAAGTCCCACTTCTGACATCAAGTATTTCAAAATGTGAATTCAAAAGATTTACGCAGGCTAAGTGGATAAATATATTTACTTAGTGTAATTAACTGTAAAATAACACAGAATAAAAAGAATAAACGCGTCACTAGCCTAAAGAGAGTGAGAATCCAACGATCATGCTATAACATATGGCTGTCTACCACATTAAAACACATTATCGACACCCCAGGTGTACAAGAGATAGGGCAAATCAATACTTACATCCTACCTAGGATGCAGTTTCAGTAGAGTCCCCCCAACATATGTGTGCAAACCAGAGTTATTCCCATCAGCCCCTCCTCCAGTGTACATCACACATGTCTCTGAGATCACTCAGGAATATGGTCTTATAAGCACAATGGGGGATGGGTACTTCTCTAACCAACTACATTACAAGGGGAACTTTGTTATACAGATTAAAAGTATTATTTAAGAGACAGCATTAAAGGGGACAGAACCAATCAGTACTTAAAAATACCCTTACAATACACTATACAAAATTTTGAATTACATGCAATTACAAAATTTTAAGATAGACACTAAACATGATATCTTGCATTCCTGTTACTAAGAGAAAGGAAGGATTCATTTTTGTACTGGTTCAGAGGCAAAGGGGACCATCTTTAGACCAGGATCTTGCTCAATATTGGTTTCTTTTAGATGATCATATGACAAAAGTGCTCTTTGCACAGCTGCAACAATGTATCATAGTGTCCAGTAGGTATTATGCAAAGGGCAAGTAGGGCTCACCACCACCTATAAATTTGCCATAATTTCATTTAATTACATAAAATTGGTCAAAAATTACTTCCGTCAGGACTTATACAGCTCTCGTTGAATTAAAGGGGCTGTTTAGGGTTTTAAGAAAGGTGTCCAGGAGATAGGAGGAAATAAAAAAAAAACATTACTCACCGTTTAAATCCAGCAAAACAATGACATCACATGACTGCTGCAGCCAATCACAGGTCTCAGCGATTAGTCTTCCATCTATATGATATCATCACTGCAGGTAAGACCGGGACCACCAGAAGGGCAACGAAACAGGTGAGGCAGCAGCGTGACCCTCAGCCTCGGCACGGCCAAGCTGGGAGAGACATGGTGCTGAGCCATGCCCCCCTGGCAACGTAAGGATGCAATCCTCTGTTTCTCCCTGCAGGGGGCGTGTGTTGGAGGAGATTAGCAGTGAGTTGACTCCTCAGCTGGTCTATTACTGTGTGCCAGTGTTTCTTTCTAATGGAGCCCCTATCAGGTACTGATCCAGAGACTCTGTGTTCTATTTAAACCTCTGCCAGGCCATACATCAGTGTCAGTGATAGTCTTGTTTGGGCTCACAAGCTAGCTTCCTTGTTATTGTTCCTGTGCTGATTTGGATTGCTTGTGTTTTTTGCCTCAGTTTGTCCTTAGACCTCTCTCTTTCTCTCATGATTTTCACTGTGCATCCCGCCTGGTTCTGACCTTGTCTCGTCTTTTTGACCTCTCTCTATTTCTTTTTTTTGTACTGTGTTGTCCTCCTGGTTCTGACCCATTTACGTACGACTCTTTGTGTTATTTGTCTCTAGGTGTTTGTCTGTCTTTGCACCATAGTAGCGTAGGGACTGTCGACCAGATGCGGCCTTGCTACCTAGGGCTTGCAAGTAAGTAGGAAAAGTGAACTGGGACCTAGGTTAGGGCTCACTGCCTGTGTCTGTCCCTACCTTAAGATATTACATGAGTAGTATATTTTTTTTTTATTCTACACAATTTCCCAAAAAATGTTTTGCTTATTTTCTTAAAATCCTGGACAACCCCTTCAAAAGGGAAAGGGATCTGTATAAATGTTATGCAGTTAGCTACCCCTAGTGATGGCTGCAGGCAGATCAAATGTTACAACTGAAAGAAGTTTGCCTTCGATAAGCATAGTGCTAGGAAATTTACTAAAGGGGCTGTACAAACCTTTACAAGTGGTTGCCGATCATGACTTCCTTTCAAGGGTCTGACACACCCCCACCCACTCCGCTGTTCTTCAGTAGAACTGGTGCCAGAACTGCACAGCTAAGCCCGTTGCGCAGTGGATGGAGCTCGTTACTGCCGCACTTTTCCCATTCACTTCTGTTGGAGCATGACTGCAGTTACCAGCTCTGTCCACTGCACAGTGGATGGAGCCGCGCAGTTTCATCACCATGTTTTGGCACTGAAGCTACTGCAGAGCAGCTGATCAATTGGGGTAGTCTATAGAAAATATTTAATTTATCCTGAAGCTTGTTTGATATTGTAGATATGCTAATTAGTTGTCTAGAAGCCTGCCAAACAGAACCCCATATCTCACCTTCCTAGCCCTGTATTGGAAATGCACACATTTGAATTGCTATGTTATTTGAAATTATCTTGCATTGAGTTACTGCCTGTATTATACACCAGAGCTGAAATCTCGCAGTATGTCCTGTTTGTTTAGAAACTTAGTAGACTGTGCTCTGGTGATTTGCATTCTGAGAGGTGCAAACTTCACAGCAGGTACTATGCAGTAATCTGATGAACTACGGTACTTTTTACTGAAGGAATTATGGATTTGATGAGTACTGTCAAAGCAGTGAGTGCAGCTCTGGAGTATAATACAGGTTGCAATGCAAGATACATACAGGGTAAGTAATGTGTTGTATGTACACAGTGATTCCACCAGCGGTATAGAGAGTGCAGCCCTGGAGTATAATACAGGATATAATTTAGGATCAATATAAGATAAGTAATGTTTGTACACAGTGATTCCACCAGCGGAACACTGAGCGCAGCTCTGGAGTATAACACAGCGGAACACTGAGCGCAGCTCTGGAGTATAACACAGGCTATAACTTAGGATCGGTAAGGATAAGTAATATAATGTATGTATGCAGTGACTCCACCAGCAGAACACTGAGTGCAGCTCTGGAGTTTAATGCAGGATGTAACTCAGGATATGTACAGGATACTTAATGTAATGTATGTACACAGTGACTGCACCAGCAGAATAGTGAGTGCAGCTCTGGAGTATAATACAGGATGCAACTCAGGATCAGTACAGGATAAGTAATGTATGTACACAGTGACTGCACCAGCAGAATAGTGAGTGCAGCTCTGGAGTATAATACAGGATGTAACTCAGGATCAGTACAGGATAAGTAATGTAATATACTGTATGTACACAGTGACTGCACCAGCAGAATAGTGAGTGCAGCTCTGAAGTATAATGCAGGATGTAACTCAGGATATGTACAGGATAAGTAATGTAATGTATGTACACAGTGACTCTACCAGCAGACTAGTGAGTGCAGCTCTGGAGTATAATACAGGATGTAACTCAGGATCAGTACAGGATATGTAAAATATTGTATGAACACAGTGAATCCACCAGCAGAATAATGAGTGCAGCTCTGGAGTATAACAGGATATAACTCAGCTTTGTGATGAATTTGTTTTTTAGGTAATTTATAAGTTGTAAAATGGTCCTCTGTTGTTGACATACTGTACCCTTGAAATACAACTAGTGCCAATATACTATATTGTTAACTTGCTGTAATATTGTGTGCATATCAGTTACACTGGGAAAGTGAGCATGCAAGGCTTGGCAGAGCAGCGACTCAGTCCTCTCTGCACTGTGTTCAATCAACGAGATAATCCCCTGAATTGCAGATGTTAAATCATATCTGGCACATGGGATTTTTAGCAGACGAGCTGCTCCTCACTGATCTCAGACTGTTTCATTTTTCCATTGTGCTGGAGGATTACACACTTAGCCTGTGCTACGTATTCTTGAAGGAAGGTAGGGGAACAGCAGGTCCTGTCCATGGGTCATGGAAATTCAGGAAACGGAAAATAATTTATTTTCAGGGTCAATTTCACGGAGAACATTAGCTTATTTTTAGAAAGTTTTAATAGATTTTTATGAAAGCTTACTGAATGACACATATTAAGGACATGGTGACAAGGTTTGTGTTGGAATCGGCAGCGGCTCGGATTAGTTTCACCGAATTATCTCTTTGACTACTTTTGCTGTTGACTTGATTAATACATTTTGGAGAAGGTTTGACCCATTTTTCCTTTTGGCAAACAGCCAGTGCAGCTTGTAACAGAGTCAGACCTTACCCAGGATCTTTCTGGCCAGTAAGTGGTGTACGTGGCATCCCTTTAAAGGATAGCACCAGGATTTGGTTGAACACAGAGACATCAATCTTGATGGTTACAAGGGTTTAAAAAGAAGCAACTGGCTTGATGGTTACAAGATTCTTTTTAGAGACTATAGGTTTGGTGGTCTGAAAGTTTCCTGGTGAAAACATCCTAATTGCTCCTCTGGCATTGCACTCAACTCAACAAGTGTTTGCAACTCTGCCCTGGAGTCTCCTTTTGGTGGCAGTTATGAAGATGGTTATGCTTCTTGGTCTAGGATGTGGCTTCTCATCACAGGGCGCACACACTGTTACAGACATGACCACAGGCCGCACGCAGATCCTCTCCTTGCGTATCTGGCTTGGCACCTGCTGAGCCACAGAAATCAGCACTCACTGAGTGTCTCTTCTTATCTCAGCAGTAAGAAGTCAGAGCAACTGGATTATTTTTTTCCTGAAGACATTTCGCTAGTCATCTAACTGGATTTCTCAATTAGAATAACTTGTATGAGAATTCTCCTGATTTAAATACTGGTGAGTGCTTTAGTCATGACGGTAAGAAGTTGATTGCATTTGCATGACTGAAGTTATTAAGCGTGAGTACACTGCCTTGGGAGAGATGTTAGGACAGCATTGTAAGTGGCAGACAATAGATGTTGCACCCCTCCACCTCTTTTCAAGCTCAGTTTCTCCTATTTTACATAAATAGCTTCTTTTACACCTCATTTGAACCAATCCTCCTCTATGTCTAAGATTCAGACCTCGCTGTCATCAAACGATTGTCCTTTGCCCTTGAGATCTAGGTACACAGCTATCCTGACGGCACATGTTAGCTCTTCTGTTCTGGACCACACGCTGGTGTGGCTGCCGTTTTGTCTCCCCAATGTACAATTCCTGGCAATCCTCATTGCACTGGACTGTATACACAATACCGCTCTTTTTGTGTTTTGGGTCTTTTCGGTGAACCAGTTGCCGCCTAAAAGTGTGCAATGCTCCCGAGACATGCAATGCTCCCGAGCTTCTACTGAAGAATCAAGTTCTTCCTTCTGCCTTCAGCTTGAATTGAAGTGGAGGGGTGTGACATCAATTGTCTCACTTACAATGCTGCTCAAACACCTCTCCTGAGGCAGTTTAATCACACTTAATAGGTTCAGCTATGCAAAAGCAATCAACATCTTACCTCCATGACTGAAGCACACGTTACCAGTATTTAATGCCGGAAATACAAGTACAAGCCATTGTAAATGAGAAAGCCAGTCAGATGACTTGCAAGATGTCTTCAAGTCCAGATGCTGTAACTTATCAGTACTGATATATCATGCTCTGGATGAATGATAACCTTCATAGTCTCTTCTTATAACAGCATGGTACTCCATGCTCTACACAGGCATTCTGTCTACCCCAAACTGCCCTGTTCTTCCTTACCCAGCTTATCACAGTTCTTCTGAACACTTGCCGGTGCAAGAGCTAGGACTTGTTCAGCTTCCCCCTGCACTTCCCCTCTGTGGGGTGTCACTGTTATGACCTCTATCCAGGTCCCTAGGGTGGTGTGCCCTAGGGACAAGCATCATTCACCCCCACTTAGTAGCTAATTCTCTGTACAGCCTATGTGCTCTGACCAGGGGCGTCGTTAGGTTAATACATTCGGGGCTTGAGCCCCTGGTGTTTTGTCCAGTGCCCCGAATGTTATGCTGGCCTGGTAAAATTTTTATTTTTATTTGGCTATTCCAGGGCCCTTTAATATTTATTGGACCTGGGCAACCCACAACAGATCATCCCCCCACCCCTACTTGTTCCGCTGATCCGCTACTTGCGGGCTGTGCGGGCATGAGTTCAGTCACTTCGGTGCGCAATCCCGTCCTGCGGTGCCTGATTCTGTGAGACCCGCCACAGGAGGTCACAGGTCTTATGGGATCACTCCTCCCGTCGGCGATCTCACTGTGTAACCCGGTGAGCCTGATTTCCACAGGATGACGGGTGAATCCAACATAGGATCCGTTTTTTATCACTATTGAACTGAGTGTACCTTATTGTAGTTATTTAAAACATAACTTTTATTTCACATAATTTTTAGAATATTGTGACACAAGATTAAAACAATGCTGTTGATGCACTGCTTTATTGGAAGAGTGTCAAGTATAGCTGGCAGCTCTAGTCCCATATCAGTCAAGCGGCAGTTTGTCAGAGGGGTCACTTGTGTCCCTGAAGAACCATAATTCTTTGTGGTGAAACGTGTCGGCCAAACTTTAGGAAGGACTATTTGTCAGGGCTTGACAGCAGTAGACCCAAGGTTCCAGCGGCTGTGCTTTTAAGGGCGGGTGCCCGGAATACAGCCTGTTAGGGTTCTCCCAGCTCTCTTGAACTAGCTTATATAGGGAAAGAACCTAGGCCGAGCAACCCGCAGCAATACGTTGTCTAAGTGACCCCTCTGACTAAACTGCCGCTTGACTGATATGGGACTAGAGCTGCCAGCTATACTTGACACTCTTCCAATAAAGCAGTGCATCAACAGCATTGTTTTAATCTAGTGTCACAATATTCTAAAATTATATAAATAAAAGTTATGTTTTAAATAAGTACAATAAGGTACACTCAGTTCAATAGTGATAATTAAGGACACCACTGAGTAATCATACACTGGGCCACGACTACTGTACCTCTGACCCTGAGTATATATCTAATAGGATCAGTTTTGCTTTAGAGAAGCCGAGCTGTTACACTGCTCCAGTGCTTCACCGCTCTCCTTCCACCTTCAAACAACCTTCTGACTCACACCTATGGGTCTCCTTATCTACCTTCAGATACTCCTGAGTTGTCAATGGGAGCAGACGCCCTGTGTAAAATCCAAGTGGCACTGTCACGCTTCTTTTTATTAATTATACTAACAAGATAAAAACTTGTTAAAAAGCATTTCAGAAAACAAATATGCCCAGCCCATTGTTATACCATAAGATCATTTGGCCAGGAGTTTTTGATTGTACTATTATTTAGGAGCTTGCAAAATTGCCTTGGTGCCTGCCCATGGTTTGGTAGTCACTTAGGTGTTTTTTTGTGGTAAATTTTTAGATTATTTTTTATTTTGCCTACAAGTCTACATATTGTACCTTTATCTACACAATCAAAAAAAAAAGGTTCTGGGCTTAGGCTACTGTATCTGTCTATCTATAAATTGTCTATCTGTCTGTCTATCTATCACATATTATCTATCTATATCTCTCTGATATCTATCTATCTTTCTCTCTCATATCTATTTTTCTCCATCTCTCTCTCATATCTATCTATCTATGTATCTCTCTGTCTGTCTATCAATCTCATAATTATCTATCTAATCTTATCTATCTCATTCTATCTATCTATCTATCTATCTATCTTCCTTCTATTTATCTTCTATCTATCTATCTCTATTTATCTTTTATCTATCTATCTATCTATCTATCTATCTCATATCTATCTATCTATTGATATGGACTTCTGACAACTGATCCCCATTTTCGTGTGGCTACCTCCAGGCAGGGTATGAATAATTCGTGAGTCACGATTCAGGCTCGCAGCCTGCGGAACTCGCTCCAGAAATGCAACGTGGCAATCTGTCGCCAACATTTCCTTCATGTAATATCTTGGCCGTCTGTGTAATTTTTGTGATGTTATTTCAGCCCCATTTAGATGACAGGCCTAGCCGGGCTCAGCTGTGTGCTAATCAGTTGATGAATTAGTCATTGAGTCATTGTCAGGAACAGGGAAGAAAATGAGCTGGTAAGGGGCTATAGATGGGGTTATATTAAGAGACTAACGGATTATAATAGGCTGGGTCATCGCCAGCAATTATCAGAACCTGAGAGTCAAGTGGGGTGAAAGCCAAAGATTACCTGTATGTGGTTCAGCTCTGATAATGTGGAGAGGGAATCACGAAAACTTGCAGGACATATTATTGCTGTGCTGATGGTGAAGCATGGTCAAGAAAATGGGTACAAAATCCTTCCGGATTCAGTAGTGGGGGGGGGGGGCAGAAAACCAGTCCGTATCTGGTGTTGCCACCATTTGCCTCACGCAGTGCAACACATCTCCGTCGCATAGAGTTGATCAGGTTGTTGATTGTGGCCTGCGGAATGTTGGTCCACTCCTCTTCAATAGCTGTGCGAAGTTGCAGAATATTGGCAGGAACTGGAACACGCTGTCATATACGGCGATCCAGAGCATCCCAAACACGCTCAATGGGTGACATGTCCGGTGAGTATGCTGGCCATGCAAGAACTGGGATGTTTTCAGCTTCCAGGAATTGTGTACAGATCCTTGCAATATGGGGCCATGCATTATCATGCTGCAACATGAGGTGATGGTCGTGGATGAATGGTACAACAATGGGCCTCAGGATCTCGTCACGGTATCTCTGTGCATTCAAAATGCCATCAATAAAATGCGCATATGCCTGCCCATACCATAACCCCACCGCCACCATGGGCCACTCGATCCACAACGTTGACGTCAGCAAACCACTCACCCACATGATGCCAGACACGCTGTCTGCCATCTGCCCTGAACAGTGAAAACCTGCACTCATCCATGAACAGAACGTCTATCCAACGTGCCAGCCAGACGCCATCGAATGGGAGCATTTGCCCACTCAAGTCGATTACGACGACGAACTGCAGTCAGGTCCAGACCCCGATGAGGACGATGAGCATGCAGATGAGCTTCCGAGACGGTTTCTGACAGTTTTTGTGCAGAAATTCTTTGGTTATGCAAAACGATTGTTGCTGCAGCTGTCCGGGTGTCTGGTCTCAGACGATCATGGAGGTGAACATGCTGGATGTGGAGGTCCTGGGCTGGTGTGGTTACACGTGGTCTGCGGTTGTGACCTGGTTGGCTGTACTGCCAAATTCTCTGAAACGCCTTTGGAGACGCTTATGGTAGAGAAATGAACATTCATTGCATGGGCAACAGTTCTGATAGACATTCCTGCAGTCAGCATGCCGATTGCACGCTCCCTCAGACGTTGCGACATCTGTGGCATTGTGCTGTGTGATCAAACTGCACATTTCAGAGTGGTCTTTCATTGTGGGCAGTCTAAGGCACACCTGTGCAATATTCATGCTGTCTAATCAGCACCTTGATATGCCACACCTGTGAGGTGGGATGGATTATCTCAGCAAAGGAAAAGTGCTCACTAACACAGATTTAGACAGATTTGTGAACAATATTGGAGAGTAATGGGTCTTTTGTGTATGTAGAAAATGTTTCAGATCTTTGAGTTCAGCTCATGCAAAATGAGAGCAAAACCAAAAATGTTGCATTTATATTTTTGTTCAGTGTATATTAGGGCTCTTATCTGAGGTGTGATTGCGGGTCATTCACATTGGGGTCTGAGCTGAGGTCTGATTGTAGGTCTGATCTGAAGTCTTATTGAGGTCTTATTAACATTGGGATCTGATTGGGGCTGTGAGCTGAGGTCTGATTGCTGATTTGATGTCTAATGAAAAATATTTTTTTCTTATTTTCCTTCTCTAAAACCCGCGTCTTATGGGCAGGTGCGTCTTATAGGGCGAAAAATACGGAATATGTTAATATCTAATATCTCAGGCCATGAGGTTCAAGCAGCACCGTGTCTATATCTCAGCCGCTACCCAACAGTGCGGCTTGCTTGAAGTTTAGCTCTATTCAATTGAGCTAAACGCAGAGCGCGTCTGCCGAAAAACCTGTGGCAAAAAGTGGAGTACAGCGTAGTAGTTTCTGCTGTAGAATATGCAGCAAATTTTCTTGAGAACAAAAACCTCCATCTTCTGAACCTACCCTTAAAGAGGTTTTCTGAGATTTAGATATTGAGGACCTTGGCCAAATGTCAGATCTGCAGCAGAATGCATGATGAATCCACAAAATCCACATGGGTTACCTCACCTCGATTCAGCAATGGAGAGATGAGGTCAACCTAATTTACAAGTCTGACATGCCATGGATTTAAAATCTGCACCGCATGTCAGTGTTCACATATGAATTGGCCATGATTTCTTTATGCACCGTGTGGGTGACCTGTCGATTTGACACAATTCTGAAGTGGTAAATCTGCAGCCCATGTGGACGTACCCTTACAGACCCTGGACCAGATTCTGCTTAACAAATACAGACCCAAGAATAGACCCCCAAAATCAATACAACCCCCCTCCCTAAACCAGATCTCCTAAATAGAGACCTCCCTCCAAAACCAGACCACCTAAATACTAAACCACCTTAAGAAGTACAGACTATGAGCAGACCTACTAAACTATAACAGACAAAAGGCAGACCCCTAAATATATACAGAACCACAGATGACCCTCTAAACTAAAACAAATCTGGGGCAGACTCCTAAATACAGACCCAGACCAGACCCCGCTAAACTAATACAGAGTCCCAAAATAAATGTAGACACCTAATAATAAACACCACATCCTATACACTTACAGAACATAGCAGCACCTCTGTTGCCTGTACTTGAGGACCCTTAGGAAGTCATGTGATTATCTGAAGGTTCTTCTGCCGAATGATGCTGAGAGTTGCACTAAACAGTTTCACCATATTTTTTGGCCCATCCTACATTTTGCACATCAGGTACCCCCTGTTATTAGGGGGTGTCTCAGATGATAAGGCATAGGGGTATAGCAGTATTAGATTACATGATTTTATTTGGTCACTCTATGTTGCCATTATGTGAGTACTGTATGGCGGTATATGTGTTGTGTGGCACTGGACAATATTATTATATATTTTTAGTATTTTGGGCAGGAATGGTGTTGCCTGCACTGTATAGCATGCAGTCATTATCAAATAGTAGAGCAGCAATGTCCTCTAACCCTTGACTTTTCCATTACTGCCTTGTGCAAATCCACAGAGAGAAAATATTCCGGCAGCTTGTGGGTTAAAACTAATTTAAAGGGGCTTTGCAAGCTCCGGACATCAATGATCTATCCTCAGGATAGGTCATTAATATCTGATCGGTGGGGGTCCAACACCCCGCACCCCCTCTGATCCGGGGCTGAAAATAGCATTGTGAATGGAACAGGAAGCACAGCTCCGTGCAAGGTGTAGTGGTCGTGTCAGGTTACTGCAGCTCAGATCATATTCACTTCAATGGGAGCTGAGCCGCAGTAACCCAGAACGACCACTACACCTTGCACGGAGCTGTCTGCTTCCTTCTCCATTACAATGTTCCAGCGCCAGAGTACTGGTACAGCTGGCACGGACTGTTGGACTCCTCACTGATTGATATTAAAGCCCCATGCTTAGGATAGGTCGTGTCAGGATCATCCAAAGCCCCTTTAAGGGCACGGTCGGTGAGTTCCAGATATGGTCTATTCCTAGCATAAAAGATTATCCACACTTTCACGTACAGCAATAACACAGAACGAACCCATCTGAGAGATATCATGCTGTGAATAGAAAGCCTTGGCCATAGTTACATCCTTCAAGACGGCAAAAAGCACCTAAGAGGACTGATGAATATTCCATGAAGTGAGGTGGTTTCAGACAAGCGCGGCCGCTGCTAACGTGCGTCAAGTTTGTGTTGCGTAACTTTCTCCTTCACACTGATTTTTATGCCTCTTTTCAACTCTGAATCATGCGCCGTTCCTGGAAATGGGTCAGCAATCACGGTCAGGTGTAGCTGGATGATTTCATATAAAATCTCTGCATTATATGGTAATTTTTTATTTATTTCTTTATTTTGCTTTTACTTATTGTTATGTGCAGCTTTAAAAATAAAAATCTGTGTCGGCAAGGAAACCGTCAACAAGCAGGCTAGATCCTGCTCATTTGAATAAAAGGATTCTTTTGAGCTGTCCTTAGGACAGGTCATTAATGTCTGATTGTGTAGGGCTGCTACACTCATGTCCCCTTCTAGCCTGGTACAGCGCCATAACTTTACTTGTGGCTGTGCCTGGTATTGCAGCTCTCAGTAGCTCAGCCCCACTCAAGTGAATCAGACTCGGCTGCAGTACCAAGCACAGCCACAAAGAAAATGCATGTGCTGTACCTGGTAAACAGTGAAGGGTGTGGCCTTTTCCTTCAGCTGATCTTCAGGGGTAAGGGGAGCCAGCAGGACCCCCACTGATCAGATATATCCTATATCCTCAATATTTAAATCTCAGAATAACACTTAAAGGCTTCTTGTGAAGTGGGTGTTCCAGATCCACAGTCTAAAAACACATGGTCAGATCAGTCAACGGCAACTTGCTGACTGTTTCCTTTTAGCAGCACAAGATTTTTTTTCATAGTGTAAAAATGAACTGAAAAGCAAAAAGACCAAATGTCATGGATGAGATTTGAAGATAGCTGGAACTTATAAATAAACGAGCAACTGGCTTGATCCCAAACTAAGAAGCTATTAGGTGAGCCTTATAAAACCCTAAGAGCTCTCCCTGACTGCTATGCACATACAAGGGTCTCAATGGTAGACGATTGCATGCCCACATACCTAAGCCTGTGTAACACCTGAAAATCCTATAATGGTGAGGGGATACGACCACCGGCTCCCTGCACTTAATACAGACGGAGTCAGGGTCACCTAGAATCAAGCCAGCAAGCAAACACAATAAAGTAAAGGACTTATCTGAGCAAACAGCAGACGCAGCCTCTAGCAGTGAACACTTCATCCAGGAAGTAGTATAAACCACAAAGTGAGGCAGTATGGGAGGGAATATAAAGGAAGACGATTATGTCTAAATAAGTGACACCTGGCAGAAGGAAAGGAGATAAGAAAGTGAAACCAAAACAAAGAACATCATACAAGAGGTAGAGAAGAACGTTTGCCAGACCTTCTCACAGAAGTGGCGGTGACACCAACTCTGCCATAGATATGCACGCTTGGTTTGGCAATAAGTTGTGACCACACACTTCTGGCAATGGCTTTTATCGCCCATGGGAACAAAGGATCAGGCATGTTGAAATTGAACATGCCCAATCCTTTATTTCCCTGACATCTGTTGTTGGAGTGGCATTAGGACAGCATTGGAAAAAACCCCTAAAAATTAGGTCAGAATTTAGCTGGGAAGTCCTTGTACTACTAGATCTGCAGTTTGTACTCCAGAGCTGCGCTTCTTATACTCCCTTATTCATTACATTATTTTTGTCCAAACCCGCCAATTTCAGTGGGTGGCAAGCCAACTATCTTCCAAATCGTGGGAAAGGAGAATCAGGCAAGTTGAATTTCGACACCCGATAATTTTTTTCTGTCTGGAGATAAGCTATTGAAAACACATCCATGCTCAACTGAACCAAGCATGCATGTGTATGGAGGAGTCGGGAGGAATAGGGCTTGCCCGACAGCTATTCTAGGTATGTGGTCACCATAACTGTGGACAGGAGAAGTTCAACAATTGTCAGACATTTTGAAGGCTATGGAGGTGTCTTTGGTCACCCCTGGTATGTACAGGCGTACACCGCAGACTTCTCCCTACGCTCTGCCCGATCCTCCCATCTCCTTTCACCTTGTCAGCCAATCTTGTACAAGTCGCTCCAATAATGCCACTTATATCCCTTCTGTGCATTTATCATTTGATTGAAAAGCATCCTAGTCAAGGGATTACTGCTACAACATGCGGAAGTCCACGTGAGAGCCCACGTAAAAAACCAAAAACGTAAACTTACTGTACATCTAGGTAACGTGTGGCTTTTTGATATCCTTTGGCTTTTCCTTCTTTACACTTCCTTACCACCAACTTAACTATGATTTAGCTTTAACCGAAAGGTCTTATGTGCGCCCTTCAGACTGAACTAATTAATCTTCCAGCGCCGGATAATTATGCGTAATTCTCTAATTGGTAATTTTCACGTTACTGTATTTATTTTTCGTTCACATGTACGTTATATTATAATTTGCTTTCGGGTTCCTGGATAATTGCTGTGACTAGAACGCTCTGATTACTGTTTTCAGCTCGGAAACATTGGTGTATTATGTTTTCATTGTGTGAGATGTTATAGAGGTTTGCATTGATTTCGAGGATGGGGCTTATTTACAAGGATCAACGCACCTGCTACCTAGCATAGCCTCTGAATGTTCCATCTAACACTCAAAAAAGGTGCCATAGGAGAAACTCCCAAATAATTCCTATATCGCCCATATCCCTTTTGCAGTCCACAAATTGCGGATCCGCAAAATAGGGATGAGTCAATGGGTCTGCAACACAGACGGTACTGCAATTTATGAACTGCAAAATACATACTGTTGTGTGCACGAGGCCTAAACCTGTAATTTTCACCAATACCTTTCTGCTTAGAGAGCTTTGATAAATTAGTTGCACTTTATGAGGCGGGATATGCAGTTTTCGCAAATTTTTAGTCTAGAAACTGCAGACGTTCTTCATGAATGCAGAATAAAATCACATTATCATCCCAGAGAAGTGATGGATTGAATTATTGCACAGCTGTATAATGGTGTGTAGTTATTCAGTACATATAATTCTGCCACACAGTAAACTTAAATGATGCCACCATATATGGGACATGCAAATAATGATACTATACAGTACACATAATTCCACCATTTTGTACACAAGATTATGACTGTCAAAAAGTATATATATTAATCTCACCGCATAAATAATCCTACTAAATAATAAAAAATCGGACAATACAATACTTGTAATTCTGCCACACTGTACACATAAATAATCTGAATATAAAAATACCCATAATTCGGCCACACTGTACACATAAATAATCCTTCTATAAAATAATTCTACTATAAAATGCCCATAATTCTGCCACATTATACAGTTAAATAATAATCTATACATAACTCATAATCCTGCCACTTTGTACACAAAAGTAATACTGTCATAAAGTACACATAATCTCACTACACTATCTACTTAAATAATCCTACTTTACAATACCCATAAATCCATCACAATGCACACACAAATAATCCTACCATACAATACCCATAATGCTGCCACTTTGTACACATTACAGTATCCACATAAATAATTCTAATAACAATGCCCAGAATTCCACCACAATGTACACATAAATAATCCTGTCATAAAGTACATATTCTTCTACCACTCACATAAAATATCCCACTGTGCAAGAAATATAATTCTGCCACACTACACGTACATAATCCTAACATACAATACCCATTATCCTGCCACTTTGCATACAAAATTAATACTGTCATAAAGCATGCATAATCTTACTACAATATCCGACTGTACAGTATCTAGAATTCCACGGCACAATGCATATTATTCTACCACTCTGCCTACATAAAATATCCTACTATACAATACCCATAAACGGGGCACATTGTACCCATAAATAATACTGCCATTAAGTATCCATCAATAATGCTAATATAAAATGTCTCACCACTGAGGCCAGTGATTGGTTAGTTGTGTCAAAGTGCAGCATAGTAAAGAAAGACTGTTGGGGAGGCGGGCACTGGTGCAGGGACTAAACAGGTAAGCAATGCCTCTCTTACGGTTTTATAAAATGTCATCCCCTTTACCTGTGTTTTTGCAGTGAGCCCTTGAGAAGCTGGAGTGGAGGATGGAAGTGGTAGTGGATCTGACTATAGGATGTGTCACAGTGGCTTCCCCTTAGGTCGTTGCACCCTAGGGCCAGTGCAGTGAGAAGAGGGTGCACCCTTTCTTCCCTCGGGGCACTCCTTGTAATTGGAGCTCATGCCTAATAGTAATTTCAGGTGCCCTTGATGTTGGTGATGGTATGTAGTAGTAGTGCAGTGGCCAGTGTATGGTTTGATAGGAGTCAGCAAACGAGGCCAAAGGTAGGCGAATACAGTAAATGTCTCTTTTACTATAGTGCAAAATGGGAGTTGTAGTAGATCCAACAATAATCTGGACGCAGTGTAAATCCTTATCTCAGGTGGTAAGGTATGGAGGCTGGCACAGTGGCAAATAATGGGACTCTTGGTATGCTATCTTGCCAAAGTCTCTGTCCGGAAATTATGGCTGCAGTGTCGACTGCGGCTTACAGGTATTTAGAGGCACTTCTGGCTAGGACCTGGTTAACTATGAAGGGTGTCTTAACTGTAATCCCTCACAAGCAGCAAAGTCTGTATAGCTGTAGTTAACTGTAATCCCTAATATGCAGCAAAGTCTGTATAGCTGTAGTTGCAGGTTACCTTGCTGACTCCTATGTTTGGCCATGCATAATCTAAACTCTTTATTTCTCTCTTTCTTGCTGTAGCAGAAGAAATAACTTTAACAGAGATCTGTTAGTCTCCGGATCCTGAGACCCAAGGAGAAGGAGCACGTGGACCCACTTTCTCCCTCCTCACTTACTTACTCATTCTAGTGTCCCTCCAGACAGGAAGTAGGACCAGCCCACTCCTGCCAAGAGGGGCGGAACAGGGTGATTAACCCTGTCCCTGCCAACCATACCAGGTCATTCTAGGTGTACATACCATTATATAACACAACAATATAAAACATTTACATGTGCTATTTATTGGGACCGTTTAGCAGTGACTGGTTTAACCCTTTATGCATATCCTCTAGATGCCAGTTGAAGCAAGTCACAATACCCATTATTGGAATGCTTAGTAATTCCACCTCGTAACCAGCAGTGATTAATTGGTAATGGCCGCCATGTGTATGCAGAAGCAATCATTATTATGGCCAGTCAGCAGACCACAGCTCACATGTAATGTGGATAATTAATCGTAGGGCTAATTCTGTTACAGAAAATAAAATCTTAACCTAATTTATCATAATTTACAGTAATTGCAGAAAATATTATGAATGACTCCTGACCTGGGCACTGTTAATTTCTCTACATTATATCAATACATCACTAATATCATAAAATCCATAAAGGGAAATAAGCTGCTTGTTCTTTTTCTAAATATTTTTATTATTTTTAAAAGCTCGTGGGGTGGCCATTTTGGAGGTACCCACCATTCCCCCGCCTCCTTTGCAATGGGCCATGTAATAGGTTGATGTAGATGAGCCTCCAGCAGTACAATGGAGCTGTGACTGACTGAATCCACCCTCTTATGATATTGACATGGCCCTGCTCATTGTGTCTTAGTCTGCACAGCAAAGCTGATAAATGACCTACTAAAAACAGAAAGTGTTAGCTTATGGGGTCTGCTCTAAAGGCCAGTGTAAGAACTGCAGTATTAAGGGGTTGTCCAGAATATTACTAGTAATGGCCTACCCTCAGGATAGGCAGTCAATATCTGAATGGCAGGGGTCTGACACCTGCCACCCGGCCGATCTGGTGTTCTGCAGTATCTCAGTTGCCGGAAGTCAGCGCTGGACAGCTACACAGCTCCGTCCATTGTGTAGTGGACAGAGCTTGTTACAGCGGCCCAGGTGCCTTTGAAGTAACCAGCTCCATCCACTACACCGTGTTGTTTCAGTGCTGGAGATACCTCGGAACAGCTGATCATCAGGAATGGAAAGTGTCAGACCCCCGACGTTCAGATATTGAGGATAGGCTATTGATAGTAAACTCCTGACAACCCCTTTAAATTGACAAGTGGGCATTACCATTACCTTTAGGCATGTTCCTACAGACTCCACCACTGTCCAGTCAAAACTGGCAGGGTCAAATTGTCAAGAGGCACACCCTATTGTCCAGGCAAACAAAAACAACCATTGTTAAAGGGGTTCTCCATGCTCCTCATATTGATGACCTATCTTCAAGATAGGTCATTAATATTCGATCGGTGAGAGTCCGACATCCTGAACCTACTGAGCTAGCTCTTGAATAGAACAGGAAGAACAGCGCTGTTCAAAGTCTAGTGGCTGTGCCAGGTTACTGCATAGAAAGCTCTCACTGATGTTACACTTTGAACGACTTCCGACTTCCTGTTCCATTCTGAGTGCTAGTTTCTGTGTTGGAGGCTGCACTGAAAAGCTGATCGGTGGGGGGGGGGGGGGCAGGGTGTCAGACCCTCACCGATTGGATATTCAAGGGGTTGGCCCATCTTGCACTTTGGTGGCATATCACTAGGAAACGCCACCAATGTCCAATAGGTGCAGGTCCCACCCAAAGGCAGCCACCCTCCATTCACTTCTATGGGAGTGTCAAAAATAGCCAAGCACCGGCTCGGCTATTTCTGGAACTCCCATAGAGGTAATAGAGAGATGGCTGCGCCCTCCATTCACTTCAATGGGAGTTCCGGAAATGGCCAAGCGTGCTATGCGTTCTCCTTTGCTTAGGGGACCCTGTTGTAGAGAAAGGTGCTAGTCCCAGAGGTGGGACCCGCACCTATCGGGCATTGGTGGCCTATCCTAGAGATGGGCCAACCCATTTAATGACCTATCCTGAGGATAGTTCATCAATATCAGGAGCCTGGAAACCCCCTTTCATTCATTCATACATTTCTAAGAGGAATAACAGAGGAACAGCACAATGCAGAGCTCTAAGATAAGAGACATCAGGAGAGCTGACAAAACTTAAATGACAATTAAACCTTCAGACATCAATGCAAAGAGTAAATTGACTCCTTTGCATTTTCTTGCCGGGGTTGCGCTGTGATATGCTTATGAGATTACCCAGGGGTCACTTAACTCAAGTGCACCGGCCAATTCCTGATATAGTTGAGAGAAAACAAGTGGGGGAGCCGAGATTGCTCCCGAGCTTCAAGAAACGATCTGCATGGGTAATGTGCGTCTTGAATATTAATGGCGCGTCAGCTCCAGCTCATTATGGAGCGGAGCGATAACCTCAAAACAAGGATTACTTTCCTTTAGGGACTTGAATAAACAAGAGGAGCCGCTTACGGGACTGCTGGGCGAAATGTTAAATACATGGGAGAGGGAAATGAAAGGAATTATTCCTTACGCTGTTTATCAAGCAAATGACTGGCCCTCTCATGTCCTAGTCGAGCCTGCAGTCCGCTGGGTTGAACCCCCCTCTGCAGCCTAATTAAAGGAGTCGTCCAGGGTGGTCGAGGCAAATATAGGCGCATGGGGTCCGGCCACTGTTGAATTCAATGACTTCCATCTTCAGAGAAGAAATTGACATGGCTTTCGGCTCAGTCTGCTAAATGTTCAAAAATGTTCAAGTATATTCCTATATAGTAGAACAGGTCAGTCTCACGATGGATGACCCCCCTCCCAATATGGTGTATGTTATACCACGTGCACTAGACCATCCGGTGCCTGATGACAAGCGCCATACAGTATGGTGCCCAAATTACCATAGTATATGCTGGCCAAACGACAATTACTAACATAATACAGTGCCATACTGTGCCTAATAAATGCCATCAGATACTAATATACAAAAAGTGTAGCAGTTCCATCAAAGTGCCCTACAAAAGTTCTAGTCAAAGTGCCCTACATATAATACTGCCAGCCAAAGTGCCCCATAATAATGACAGCCACAGTGTCCTACAACAGTGCCAGCCTGAGTGTCCTATAACAGTGCCAGCCACAGTGTCCTATAACAGTGCCAGCCATAGTGTCTTATAAAAGTGCCAGCCACAATGACCTATAACAGTGCCAGCCACCGTGTCCTACAACAGTGCCAGCCACCGTGTCCTACAACAGTGCCAGCCACAGTGTCCTATAACAGTGCCAGCCACAGTGCCCTATAACAGTGCCAGCCACAGTGCCCTATAACAGTGCCAGCCACAGTGCCCTATAACAGTGCCAGCCACAGTGTCCTATAACAGTGCCAGCCAGAGTGTCCTATAACAGTGCCAGCCACAGTGTCTTATAACAGTGCCAACCACAGTGTCTTATAACAGTGCCAACCACCGTGTCCTATAACAGTTCCAGCCACCGTGTCCTATAACAGTCCCAGCCACAATGTCCTAAAACAATGCCAGCCACAGTGCCCTATAACAGTGCCAACCACCATGTTCTATAAAAGTTCCAGCCACAGTGTCCTATAACAGTGCCAGCAACAGTGCCCTATAAGAGTGCGAGCCAGTGTCCTATAACTGTGCCAGCCATAGTGTCCTATAACACAGATATTTCAAGTCCATGCATAACAATGTTAGTTTTTGCCCTCATAATCCCCCACCGCTGAATACCTATCACACTGCTCCCATGAGAGCTATGCCATTGTACCACACTCACCTCTGCTATGCAACTGCTCTGCATTTACAGTCATAAAGTTACATCATACTTGCCAACTATCCTGTAATTTCTGGAAGTCTCACAGAAACATTGCAGACCCTCTGGCCTCCTAGAAGAGTTGACCAATCTCCCTGGTGCTCTCGACACCTCCAGAGTGCCAGGATGCTGCGAGCATGTCCGTGCATCCAAAGCAGCAATGGATGAGTGGGAAACTCCAGATTTATCATATAGCATCAGCCACTATGATAAATCTGGTGCAGCACATGACTGTCTAGTCTAGAAAGTATTAATAAATCTGAACAAGGAAGGTACCCTGCCTAGGTTTCCCCATGCCCTTTGCAGTGGCCGGGTTTGTGGGGTGACCCCAATGCTACGCTGGGTCCCCCGGACACCATCGAGGTGTCCCCTCATGTTGTTGCTCTCCGGAGGGGAGGGTAAGGCGTGGTGCACCCCAATGGTAAATAAGTTCAGAGAGTCAGTGTCTGCAGTAAACCAGTGTGCTTCTTTACTGAAGGAATTCAGGTGCAAAACAATACAGGCGAGGCACAGGGCTAGCTTCTCCAGTCTCCTCCCTGGCAGAAGAAGGATGCTGAGGAAAGGCCTAAGCTAGCTATCCCTCTCTCTCTTAGAAGGCTGGCATCTTAGTCAAGGGCCCACGGTCTGTACCTCAGTAGTCTGGGTGGCTCCTTGGTCACAGGGCTAGTGACCCATGGTCTGTGACTCAGCGTCCCCATCTCAGCGTCTTCTTCTGGTCACTCAGTAGTCTGGCAGAGTCTCCTCTTCCAAGCACTGTTCCCTAACTGCAGCACACTAGGGGCTCTGACTGCTCTTCTTATATACAGTTTTAGCTCGATTAGAACCTTCTAGTGGGAGAGGTGGAGTAGAGAAGCTCAGCACAAACAGATACATTGTAACACTTTCCGTCTCTCATACACTTAATAATAATAATAATAATCTTTATTTATATGGCGCTAGCATATTCCGCAGCGCATTACAGTTCAGGGGTTCATGTACAAACTATCATAAATAACATAGCAACAGACAAGTCAATAATTAGAACCAGAGCTTACAATCTATCAGGAGATAGGGGTGGCACAAAAGGTAGAAGTGCTTGTTTTGTACAATGGTCCAGCCATCTTGGGAGAATAGGGGAGCAGATATAAAGCTGCTTGAGCTGGTCAGCAGCCAATAAATGAAGTGCTTCTGGGTGCGGTGGAGGAGTTTGGTGGAGGATCAGGTTAAGGAAATAATAAATGTGCTATGTGGAGAGGAGTTAGATCAGGGGATGTGATAGGCCACCCTAAAAAGATGTGTTTTAGGGAGTGCCTAAAACTGGACCTTATAAAGCTGAGCAGTAAGAAGGAGTCAGTGTATTTTATTTCTCTGTAGGTCATGACAGATCTAGCTATCCCTCTCTCTCTCTCAGAAGACTGGTACCCTGGTCAAAGGCCCACGGTCTGTAGCTCAGTAGTCCGGGTGCCTCCTTGGTCACAGGGCTGGTGACCCATGGTCTGTGGCTCAGCGTCCCCATTTCAGCGTCTTCTTCTGGTCACTCAGTAGTCTGGCATGAGTCTTCTCTTCAAGCACTGGTCCCTAACTACAGAACACTAGGGGCTCTAACTGTTCTCATTATATACCATCTCTAGCTATACTAGAGCCTTCTAGTGGGAGTGGAGAAGCTCAGCAGAAACAGCTACATTGTAACACTTTCCGTCTCTCATAGACTTACACTACAGCTTCAATGATACTCAATAATAAGACACAGCAGTTTTTCCAGACAAAAAAAAGTTTCCAGACATAACAACAGAGATAAACCAGACAGTCACAAGGTCAGTCCGTATGGTTTTTGTGGGAAACAACATCTGGCTTTTCCCCAAAAAAACATTGCCTCTATGGCAGCTGTGGAAAATTACCATCTTCTCATTCAAAGTCCTAACAGTATTTTAGTATTCATTAACCCCTTCCACAGAGCCTTGCAAATACAGTGATATATATCACAACATACAAAAGGCAGTTATACAGTATTAAGCAGTTCAAGTTAACCTTTTCAAGCGAAATTAAGTAAGACTTTGTATAGAGGAAATAGACAAACGTCCACAAATGTCCAAACGTCAAAGTACCCCAGCTCCAGGGTACTACAACTAATTCTTCATCCTGGCCATTGGCTTTATGAATACAGCACATGTGCTTTTATCAATTTCCAATCCACCACAACTCCAAAAAACTGCACCATGTCTTATAAATGGGCCCCATTGCTGGAGGAGTAAGATATATAGTGCAGTAGAAAGACATCACAGAACCTTTCTGATCTTGTAGGCATCTATGAGGCTTCGTCCCTCGCTTACTAGTAAAAATGTCTATTCTATAACTAATCACTCTGCTCAGATCCGTGAACTGCTCTGCACAAGAGCAAGATCCCGTTACTTGTAATAAGAGAGCGTGTTTCCAAGCAACACCATACATAATGCACACGTCTCACCTGCTTCTGACCAGCAATTTTACCTACTCCGTGACGCTCCACTTGACCCGCAAGAAAATAAATCGCACTGTGCCACGTGCAGAATTTATATCTATATATGCCTTCATTATGTGGAGCCACAGGTTGTAATAATAAAGTAAAGGAGATTGGTGTAAAAGTGATTACCTCTGTAACCCACATGAAGGACCTACAACAGGGATTGCAAATGGTGCATGGTATATGGGGTTCCTGTTACAGATGTAGCATTGGGGACCAGGAGCTTCAGGTTTTCCAGGGTTTTCCAGGGTTTTTCAGGAGTAGAATGTTGATGCTCTCTAGTGGGTTCCGACTCCTGGCACCCTGATGATCAGCTGTTTGAAGAGGCAGCGGTGCTTTGGTGAGCCCTGTGGCCTCCTCACAGCTTACCAAGCACAGCACCATCCATTGTATAGTGGTTGTGCTTGGTATTGCAGCCCAGACCTATTCACTTGGATGGGACTGAGCTACACATTGGCCATGTAATCGATGAACATAAAGTCACTAGTCTAGAAAGATACAGATATAAATAGATAAAATATCCCAGGGCGCAAGAATCCAGTCCAGATAGTAATAGTAAATAGAAACGTATTTATTGCAGAAGTACAACGCGTTGTACCTCTGCAATAAATACGTTTCTATTTACTATCACTATCTGGACTGGATTCTTGCGCCCTGGGATATTTTATCTATTTATATCTCTATCCTACCACTTCTTGGAGACTTCAGGGATCACCGACAAGAAGTCATCCCTCCGCGGCTGCAGATCCACCAGTAAACCGTGACTCCATCGCAGTCATTGACAAGCTTTTACTAGAGTTGTGCCTACAAATAGCACAACCACAAAAGGTGAGCCCTGTACTGGAACCATTTATTTTATCTGTCTACCAACGGTATTACCCTATGGTGCGCCCTGCTTTGTTTTTAACAGCATAAAGTAAATCCTGTGGATCCATAGTCTAGAAAGAGGCCGCATCGTTCACCTCTGATCAGCAGGGGTGTAAGGGAATCAGACCCTCATCAGATATTGATGAGTATGGGATTTATTAAAGAGGTTTTCCAATTCAGGATAGGCCATCAATATCGGATCGGTGGAGGTCCAACACCCTGCACCACCACCGATCAGCGGTTCAGGAGAAGGTCCAGTGCCGAAAGTCAACGCCTGAACTATGGCTCCATCCATTGTACAGTGGACGGAGCTGAAGTGAATGTAATCAGCTCCTTGTACTGCACAATGGACAGAGCTGTGTGGTTCTGGTCCCTACTTCCAGTTTCAGAACAGCTTATTAGAGGTAGTGCAGGGTGTCGGACCTATGCCGATCAGATATCGATAGCCTATTATTATATTTCAGCTTCTTTCATCTACTACTGATGCTGCCAGTTCAATGTTCACTGGTGGCATTATGTGTGTCTTCTGCCCCTTTTTTAAAATCATATTAATATATTTCCTGTCATTTTTACCATAAACCTAAAAAAAAACACACAAACAAGCACTAAGCGTACGACCACTGCATGCCGCAGTCGTTACTGGGTAAAAATTGAAGTGTTGCTTATGCTCAGAGGGAAAAATTATTTTTTTATGTTTTCACTCTACAATAGCCATAACTTTTTAAATCTTCAATCGTACCATTCTGCAATGTACATAAGTATGCAACTTTTACTAAATAATGCCGACTCTAACCATTTTGTACCAAGGCCAGTAATCAGGTGGATACAGGGATACAATGTATCTAAGTGAGGGTTATTTCATAAAGTGTTAAATAAACAATGTATTTGCCGTGCAGGCTGTCAGCACTGCTAGTGTTTCTGCGTCACATACAGCAGGCCCTGAATTTGAGCCAGAAGCAAAAGTGCAGCATGTAAAGAAATGAGACATAAAGAGACAATCTCCAAGCATCAGAGAAATGCCGGCTGCCGGCGGCTCTGCCGGGAGGGCTGCGCAGGAGAATTAATGCAGCAGGAAAGAACACAGCAAGTTCCCGTGTAGGAACAACCGCACAGGAATTTAATGCAAGGAGTAATAGCACTTATTACCTGGGATCTTGTCTCCGAGAACTTTTTTTATTTTTTTCATCGACATAGCCATATGATTACTAGATTTTTTTGCAAGAGGAGTTGTATTGTTTAAGGGCGTTATATACTGTATATATATCAGATGACAAATACTGTAGATATGAAATAAATGATAAATAGATAAATGATAGATAGATAATAGATAATAGATAGATAGATATGAGATAGATAGATAGATAGATAGATAGATAGATAGATAGATGGATAGATAGATATGAGATATATAGATAGATAGATAGATAGATAGATAGATATGAGATAGATAGATAATAAATAGATAGATAGATATGAGATAGATAGATAGATAATAGATAGATAGATATGAGATAGATAATAGATAGATAGATAGATATGAGATATATAGATAGATAGATAGATAGATAGATAGATAGATAGATAGATAGATAATAGATGATAGATAGATAGATAGATAGATAGATAGATAGATATGAGATAGATAGATAGATAGATAGATATGAGATAGATAGATAGATACAGTCATGTGAAAAAATTAGGACACCCTTTGAAAGCATGTGGTTTTTTGTAACATTTTTAATAAAAGGTTATTTCATCTCCGTTTCAACAATACAGAGAGATTAAAGTAATCCAACTAAACAAAGAAAACTGAAGAAAAGTCTTTTCAAGATCTTCTGTAAATGTCATTCTACAAAAATGCCTATTCTAACTGAGAAAAAAGATAGGACACCCTCACATGTATTCCCTCTTAAATTGGCTCAGATCTCACACAGGTATATCACACCAGGTGCACATAATTAGTAGATCGTTACTCTGCATGTTGAATGAGGCTTGCCATATTTAAACCTCAGACATTTAGTTTGGTGTGCTCCTGACTGTTGAAGTGAGAGTGAGCACCATGGTGAGAGCAAAAGAGCTGTCAGAGGACTTCAGAAAAAAGATTGTAGCAGCCTATGAGTCTGGGAAGGGATTTAAAAAGATCTCAAAAGATTTTGAAATCAGCCATTCCACTGTCCGGAAGATAGTCTACAAGTGGAGGGCTTTCAAAACAACTGCCAACATGCCCAGGACTGGTCGCCCCAGCAAGTTCACCCCAAGAGCAGACCGCAAGATGCTAAAAGAGGTCTCCAAAAACCCTAAAGTGTCATCTCGAGAACTACAGCAGGCTCTGGCTACTGTTGATGTAGAAGTACATGCCTCTACAATCAGAAAGAGACTGTACAAGTTTAACTTGCATGGGAGGTGTGCAAGGAGGAAACCTTTGCTTTCCAAGAGAAACATCGAGGCCAGACTGACATTTGCCAGAGATAAAGTTGACAAAGACCAGGACTTCTGGAATAATGTTCTTTGGACAGATGAGTCCAAAATTGAATTATTTGGACACAACAGCAGAGGACATGTTTGGCGTAAACCAAACACAGCATTCCAAGAAAAGAACCTCATACCAACTGTGAAGCATGGAGGTGGAAGTGTCATGTTTGGGGCTGCTTTGCTGCAGCAGGACCTGGTCAGCTCACCATCATAGAATCCACGATGAATTCTACTGTGTATCAGAAGGTGCTTGAAGAACATGTGAGACCATCAGTTAGAAAATTAAAGCTGAAGCGGAACTGGACCATGCAACATGACAATGACCCAAAACATACTAGTAAATCAACCAAAGATTGGCTGAAAAAGAAGAAATGGAGAGTCCTGGAATGGCCAAGTCAAAGTCCAGATTTGAATCCCATTGAGATGCTGTGGGGTGACTTGAAAAGGGCTGTACGTGCAAGAAACCCCTCAAACATCTCACAGCTGAAAAAGTTCTGCATTGAGGAGTGGGGTAAAATTTCCTCAGACCGATGTCGAAGACTGGTAGATGGCTACAAGAACCGTCTCACTGCAGTTATTTCAGCCAAAGGAGGTAACACTCGCTATTAGGGGCAAGGGTGTCCTATCTTTTTCCTCAGTTAGAATAGGCATTTTTGTAGAATGACATTTACAGAAGATCTTGAAAAGACTTTTCTTCAGTTTTCTTTGTTTAGTTGGATTACTTTAATCTCTCTGTATTGTTGAAACGGAGATGAAATAACCTTTTATTAAAAATGTTACAAAAAAACACATGCTTTCAAAGGGTGTCCTAATTTTTTCACATGACTGTAGATAGATAGATAGATATAGGAGATAGAAAGATAGATAGATAGATAGATAGATATAGGAGATACATAGATATAGATAGATAGATAGATAGATAGATAGATGTAAGAATAGATAGATATGAGAATAGATAGATAGATAGATAGATAGGTAGATAGATAATAAATAGATAAAAAAAGAAGAAAAACAACAGCAGCACAGTTTGAGAAAATTAAATCTCGGGTGCAAATCCTCAGGACAGGTAGGCACCCATTCCACAATGCAATATTTGCAAAAGAATAAGGCAGCACTCCAAATCAGGGTGAAAGGCGGCGACCCATTTATTCCCAGGCAACGTTTCAGCCCACTCAATGAGGCCTTTGTCAAGCCTCATTGAGTGGCCTGAAACATTGCCTGGGAATAAATGGGTCGTCGCCTTTCACCCTGATTTGGAGTGCTGCCTTATTCTTTTGGAAATATTCGATAGATAGATGATAGATATGAGATAGATAGATAGATAGATAGATAGATATGAGATAGATAGATAGATAGATAGATAGATATGAGATAGATAGATAGATAGATATGAGATAGATAGATATGAGATAGATATGAGATAGATAGATAGATAGATAGATAGATAATAGATATGAGATAGATAGATAGATAGATAGATAGATAGATAGATATGAGATAGATAGATATGATATAGATAGATAGATAGATAGATAGATAGATAGATAATAGATATGAGATAGATAGATATGAGATAGATAGATAGATAGATAGATACAGTCCTGATCAAAAGTTTAAGACCACTTGAAAAATGGCAAAAAAATCATATTTTACATTGTTGGATCTTAACAAGGTTCCAAGTAGAGCTTCAACATGTAACAAGAAGAAATGGGAGTGAGACAAAACATTTTTTGAGCATTCAATTAATTGAAAATAACGATTAAACTGAAACAGGCTGTTTTTCAGCTGGTCCAAAGTTTAGGACCAGACGCCTTTAAAAGGCCAAATCTGTGCAAAGATGTGGATTAATTGTCATTTTCTGTCAGGTAGTCACACGTTGTGATGGCAAAGGCAAAAAAACTCTCCCTTTTTGAACGTGGTCGGGTTGTTGAACTGCATAAGCAGGGTCTCTCACAGCGCGCCATCGCTGCTGAGGTGGGACTCAGTAAGACAGTCATTTGTTTCTTAAATGATCCTCAGGGTTATGGAACAAAAAAGTCAAGTGGAAGACCCCAAAAAATGTCATCAGCGCTGAGCCGGAGGATCCAATTGGCTGTCCGTCAAGACACTGGACGATCCTCGACCCAAATTAAGGCCCTTACTTCTGCAGCCCCATAACCATCAGACGGCATCTGAAACTGAAGGGTCACAAAAACAAAAAACGTCTTCAAAGACCTCGTCTCCTTGAACGCCACAGAACTGCTCGTTTGGACTTTGCAAGAGAGCATCAAACATGGGACATTCAAAGGTGGAAGAAAGTTTCATTCTCTGATGAGCAAAAATGTAACCTTGATGGTCCTGATGGTTTCCAACGTTACTGGCATGACAAGCAGATCCCACCTGAGATGTTTTCTACGCGCCACAGTGGAGTGGGGGCCATAATGGTCTGGGGTGCTTTTTCCTTCAGTGGAACATTGGAGCTTCAGGAAGTGCAGGGGCGTCAAACGGCCGCTGGCTATGTCCAGATGTTGCAGAGAGCATTCCTCATGACTGAGGGCCCTTATCTGTGTGGTAACGACTGGGTTTTTCAACAGGACAATGCTACAGTACACAATGCCCGCAGGACAAGGGACTTCTTCCAGAAGAATAACATCACTCTTTTGGCCCATCCTGCGTGTTCCCCTGATCTAAATCCAATTGAGAACCTTTGGGGATGGATGGCAAGGGAAGTTTACAAAAATGGACAACAGTTCCAGACAGTAGATGGCCTTCGTGCGGCCGTCTTCACCACTTGGAGAAATGTTCCCACTCACCTCATGAAAACGCCTGCATCAAGCATGCCGAAACAAATTTTTGAAGTGATAAACAATAACGGCGGAGCTACTCATTGCTGAGTTCATGTTTGGAAGTTGGATTTCTGTTTTGGGGGGGGGGGTTAGTTTTTATTGGAGGTGTGGTCCTAAACTTTTGATCAGCTAAAAAAATGTTTTGTCTCACTCCCATTTCTTCTTGTTGCATGTTGAAGCTCTACTTGGAACCTTGTTAAGATCCAGCCTTGCTAAATATGATTTCTTTGCCATTTTTCAAGTGGTCTTAAACTTTTGATCAGGACTGTATAATATAGATAGATAGATAGATAGATAGATAGATATGACATAGATAGATAGTTTACTTAGGATCCAGCACAGTTTGGTATAATTAAAACTCAAATTTCCACAGCATATAATTAAGATTTTACTCAGGATGGAGAGATCACTTACACACATAGGATAAAATATAGACCTAGAAGAAGCTACACTGAAGCAGTGCTTAACATTCATACAAAGCTTTTCATCTTACAGATTAATATTTATCCATAAGAAAGAACTTGAGCCGATGAATGAGGTGGAGGGGATTTAACAATCCACCATGTCATTTGGTTATAAGAAAAGCAGCTCCTGGAGCCGAAGAGAGAACAAGGGAACCCGTCACATCACCACCGAGCGAAAACAGCGCCCCCCCCCCCCCATTGAAATCAATTACTCCATGCTGCACGCTGTCACATCTTCACAGATACATTTATTATGTCAGCGTCATGGAGAACACGATGCTGACCAACAATTCACACCACAGGAAACATACGAGAGACAAAAAGAACATACAGTATATTATTCCTAAATGTCAGATCTCTGCCTTTTGCTTTGATGGCATCTTGAATATCCTTGAATCCGCTATATTGAGAAAAGAGAAAATGTATGGATGTAGCAGAGTTAACAGTCATACTTGGTGAGTTATCACATCTAGTTAACACGTTATAACTCTGCTACATCTGTAAGCACAAGATGCATCTGAAGACTTAGATTTGGCTACGTGAAAGGTTTGTAATCTGCTTTATCTGTGGAAGAAATGGGACAAACCGAGCATAGATCTGCAATGGAACTGATCAGTCTGGGGCAGATACAGGGTCCATTCACACGTCCGTATGTGTTTTGTGGATCTGCAAATTGCGGATCCGCAAAACACGGACACCAGCAATGTGCGTTCCGCATTTTGCAAACCGCACATCACCGGCACTCTCATAGAAAATGCCTTTTCTTGTCCGCAATTGCGGACAAGAATAGGACATGTTCTATTATTTTTTTTTTGCAGAACGGAAGTGTGGACAGCACATTCCGGCCCCATTGAAAATTAATGAGTCCTCACCTGTTCCGCAAAATTGCGGAACAAATGCGGACCCATTTTGCGGACGTGTGAATGGACCCTTATGCAGGCATCAACTGGGTAATGTGCAAATGACACAATAAAGTTGGTGATAGATAAATGCATTGATATTAGATAAAAGATAAAAGATAGATAATAGATAGATAGATAGATAGATAGATAGATAGATAGATAGATAGATAGTGTGAGGCAGTGACAGGCCTCATATATGAAGGAAGGTATGTATCTCCCAGAATGGTGCAGGAAACCTATTAAGGAGATTCATATTGTGGTTTGCTGTGGTGGACCTGAGACGTGGCACCAAGGTACTCGGCCTAGGTGGAGTGGAAGCCAGACGCTAGAGTGTCCACTAAGATAGATAGTGGACACTGTTGTTGTAACACCCCAGAGTGGTGTTACCACTTCTGCACCTTGCTACTATCTTTTATGGTCTAACCTGTATGTCACCTATATATTTATTTCCAGGTCCTTCAACACTGTGCATTTATAATAATGTTATGTAACTGTTCATGTAATGGATCTGGTTCACCAGCAGGTGGCAGCAAACATGGCAGAGCTATAGTTAGATAGAATGGAATTCACCATTCCATTCTTCCGCCCCTTTGGTCAGAAGTGGGCCAGTCCTGCTTTCTACCAGAAGGAAGTGGGGCAGTTCTGGTATGTGCTGGTTGAGACTCCATGTTGGAGCTGCCAAGATTCTAACCTATTCCTTGGCTGAAGATATGTCCGACTAAAAAGTGAAGTGCAGCATAAAGAAGAAGCCAAGTTACCAAGTCAGAGTTGAGTTTGCCTGCCAGTTTAAAGGGTAACTGTCATGTTTTCATAAAAAAATACATTTTACTGCTGCAGGAGCATTATGCATAAAGCGATCTTTAGTTTCTTCACATACCACTGTTTTCCTTGAGTTTTTCCCTTAGTTATGGCTGTTTAAACATTTACAATATGAGGACCTTCTCAAGATGGCTCCTCTGCCAGTTCTCTGAGGCCAAAACTGTCTTCCCTCACTTCCCATACACACTTGCTGTAGCCAGCAGCTGCCTGCCAGCCAATCAGATTGGATTACTGAGAGACACGCCTCCTCACTCTGAAGCCTACTGCAGGCATGCAGTGTGAAGGACCGCCCCTCTGTCTTCTGTTTACATTAAGTTGAGAGACAGATAAGCCCTAGCAACGGTCTTTTAAGGGAGCAATGAAAAGGGACAGAGGACATAAATGGAAACTGTTATTATAAGGTAATTACAGATCTTTTGACAATCATTGACAGACTAACTCAGGTATACATGCCTAGCTCTGATAAACTAGCAAATAAAAAAATATATATGACAGTTACCCTTTAAAGGGATTCTGTCATGACATTTTAGCCCTATAACCTAAACATATGGCCAGGTCCGTACAAATAACATGAATCCGAAACTGTACTTATTAAATCTGCCTGTGACTCTATTAGCACATAAAACAGGTTTTTATAACTGGTCAATCGCATACCTAAGGTGCCCAAGGGGACGTCAGTTAATACAGGGTGCCTGGCTGTTTAGTGTCCAGCGCCTCCTTCCCAGTCTTAATCACCACCCTCCCCGTCTACAGTGACGCCTTCCTCACCTCAGCACCGCCTCCGCCAGATCCGGCCGGCCCTCTGCTAGATCCGGCGCCTGCACTCTATGCTCAGCCTGATGCGCCGCGGACTCCTGGCAGCGGCTTTGTTGAGCGAAGTGCGCATGTGCGCCCGGCGCTCAAGCTGCGGTAGACAGACTGCAGCTAAGTAAAGTTCCAGCAGAAGAGGAGAAGTTTCCTGTTTAACCCAGCTAACATAGCAGAGCTGAGAAAGATACAGCATAGCAGAGCTGAGATTGTTGCAGAAGTGTTTGCCTGCCAAAGTTAAGCCAATAACTGCTGATGACCAAGATACCATTTGGAAACTGTTTAGATTACCGTTTATGCCAAGTAAAGTTGTGTTCTACACTAATACAAAGTCTGGACTCCATTTAATTAACTTCCTTCATCATCCAAGTTCAACAATCCCCCTTTTTGCACTTGCTCCGGACCACCACATCTGGGATCCAAGGATTTCCAGGTAGAAACACTGTCACTCGTGCATACAACACCTTCAGAGAGAGTGTAGGCCACTCTACACCACTATGGCAATCCTACATCTTGGTACCCACACTACCATCTACAAAGGAAACTCCATGTCCTTGTTGCTTAACTGCAACTGGCATCACAACTACTTGCTCTATAAGAGGGACATATTTCGTAGAAACCTGCTAAGGGGCAAGG
Organism: Bufo gargarizans; assembly: GCF_014858855.1. Classification (NCBI taxonomy): domain Eukaryota; kingdom Metazoa; phylum Chordata; class Amphibia; order Anura; family Bufonidae; genus Bufo; species Bufo gargarizans. The sequence continues at coordinate 49,253,003 of NC_058085.1, read as the reverse complement.
GATCCCCCAGACGCCTATGAGTGGGCCGTTGCACTTGCTTGTGTGAAAGTGGCCTAAGTTGGCTGTATTAAAGTGTTTTAAAGTGAGTTTGGTGTGTCCCTGCCTGTCTTTAAAGGCTATTGTACATTTTGGGGCATTTTTTTTAATTATTGCATTGTACTTATTTTGAGCTAAAAGTCATTTTTTCAGCTGGGAAGCAGACAGGATTCTTATCTCTGCTCTCTGTCATTATAAACACTCATCAAAGCCCAAACCTTATCTGATAGGAATGTGGCTTAAATAAGTGTTTATGACCTCTCAGTAGTTTAGAAATAAGGGTAATTAGATGACTGGCACAAAGTGAAAGTATCAGACTCACACAGTTAGAAAAACAGTTAACCCTTTGTGACTGAACAGGTCAATTTTTTTAAAAATAAAGGCCAATTGGAAATATTATTTTTTATAGCCAAAAATAAGTTAAATGCAATCATAAAAAGAAAATTGACTACAAAGGTGTACATAGCCTTTAAAACTGGTCATAGAAGTCCACGGCATTACAATAGATAGATAGATAGATAGAAAGAAAGATATGAAATAGATTGATAGCTACATATATATATACATAGGTACATAGACAGATATAAGATGGGTACAGGGGCGAACTGGGAACTTAAAGTGACCCTGAAAAAAATACTTAAAGTGTCCCCGTTTTGTAGTCAAGTCCATATTGATAGAAGGCTAGGCCAACACAAGTAGGCGGGCCAGCAATACCATATTATACCACCCCAACAGAGCCAAATACATCCCCAAAAACTTCCACTGGCCGGCCGTGAGAAGGGCTCAGATCGGCCCACTGGGAAACTTTCCTGTAAGGTCTATGGCAAATTCACCCCTGGATGGATGGATAGATAGATAGATAGATACATACATACATACATAGATAATATATAGATGATAAGAAGACATCAGCATTACAAATGGTAATGGATGGTGGGGAACCTGTTTTGGTGAATTTACACAGTGTTTTTCAGGGTGGATACAAAGCAGTAAAGCATCAGCATATGTGGTAGCTTTAAAGAGCATTGCAGAGCATTTGTCAGAGAAAGGAAATACATCTACATTGAGGCTACAGACTTCTCTGCATGTGGTGGAAGCAAATAGGCTTCAGGCTTCACAGCATATAGAAGAACTGCCTGGTCTCCTATTTAGTGAGGAAGACACCCATATAGCAAAAGTGAGAAGAATCAATTCAATCCTTGGTTCATTTTAGAAGATTGTGCAGAATATGCCAACTGCAGAGACTACATTTAATGTGTACAGTGCTTGTGTGAACTATCCATTAAATGCTGCAGTAAAGTACAATTAATTTGTTGCATTGACCCTGGCTTCATCAAGGACTCACGTTTTAGGGAACCCAGCACTGTAACTCACAGAAACCACTAATGCCAAGGGAACCCCTAAACACCATCAGGAGGGAGAACCCCTAAACCAGGGAGTGCCGCCAAGAGAGACAAAGGTGCACCCTTCTCATCACTGCATGACCCAGGAAGTGTCAGAACTGTGAATACTACTCCTCCTATCCTCTGCTTCGGAACTTTGGTTTTACTTCATGGACTCAGGGTAGGTCATCAGATCAGTAGAGGTCCAACACTCAGGACACCCATCGTTCAAAATGACGCAGTGCCACCACAGCAATACATGGCGCCTATTCAGATCAATGGGTTTACTATGCAATACAGGACAGGTCCTTCAGAGCTAAAGACGTTCTTCGTATCCTCTCTCCACTTTGGCCAAAAGATGAAGCTCCTGGACATGGGAGCCCCCCCTCTCTATTAACTCAAAATTGCCCAATAAGGTAAATAAAAATGGGTTTCTAAACTAGACAACCCCTTTAAGGATCCACAAGGGAACCATATCTCTGGTATTGCATGCATAGCTCCACCAACAATCCAAGGGATGATAAGTACCTACCTTTTGTTGTAAGTAGCTGATGCTGGTTCCTTTTATCACTCTATGTCATATTCCTAATCGTCTAATTGACCATCAGGGTCTACTCTATTGGGCCAAACTGTGGTTACCCCAGACTACTACACGCCTCATTTGGGGAATTTGTTATAAAAGTGATGTTTTTACAAAAAGCCTATTTTTATACTGAACCATGATTCCTCATCCGTAAATCATTCTGAGTTGTCGTATTTACAGATTTTTATGTTCTTTTGATGAATTCCTATTTTGATTAGATTCTATTTTTCTACCTGGCAGGGGAGGCGAATGAATCACACAGCACATCTTCCAGAACTAAATGCTGTTGCTGCAACAAGTTAGTCATTATTAATATGTGGATGTATTAGAATAGCGTTTTAGATTTTTCGTACATAATTGGGGATCACGGTGTAAAATTGGTATGAACTTAAAGGGAATGTGCCACAATTAAAAGTTACCGTAATCTACGCTCATTAAAACAAAAACAAAATGCTGCAGCCAGATAGAAATGTCGTATTCCTGCAAAATTCTGGATGCAGTTATGTCTCAGGCAGATATGTAAATGATTACAGTGTGGTCTGATTATACACTGGGTCTTGCCACAATAGGGAGTAAACGTGCTTTCCCCACTGCTCTAGAAAAAGGCTCTCAGAGGCTACTTTTGGATAGTGTACCTCTTGGTGAGAGATCATAGATTGCTAGACATGCTTCAATCATGTACTCAAAGACATTTTGCCCAGTTGACAGATTTGAAAAAGGGGTGCATCATTGGACTGAGAAGAAGCAGGATGGTTATTTTGATAATTTGCCTGCCATTTAGGCCATTCCGACCACAATGTTAGACGGTGTTGTGAGCAGTGGTTACGTGAGGGCATGCACACAAGGTGAACAGAGACAGACCACCAGTAGAGAGGATCGTTTGATCTGCCGACAAGCACTAGCAGCTACCACAGTTTTGTTGTCCACCATCCAGACACAGGTGATTCTTTCATTACACACCCCTGTCTCTGTCTGGACCATTTCCAGGTGCTTAGCAGAAGGAAATTTGGTATCATGGCACCCATTAAGTGTCCCCTCATTGACAGCCAGCCACCGTCACCTTTGTTTGTAGTGAGAAATCTGGACTGCTATAGACTGGAACCATATTTTCTTTAACGATTAATCCAGTTTTTTTTTAGATCCCATGACAGTTGGATTCGAGTATGAAGCCCTCGTGGTGAGAGCTTCAATCCTGCCTTTGCTGTGGAGTGATACACTGTCCCAACTGCTGATGTCATTATCTGGGGAACCATTGCATACAACAGTCTGTCACCCCGAGGGTGGATTTGATTTAAATCATGATTTAAATCACTAGTCAGTAAGGCTTGATTTAAATCCTAGTTTTCTACATAAAGACTAATTCTTGCTGGTATAACTTATAATATGCAAGTAGATGAAGATTTTTAGAACAACAACTTTTCATATTAGTTTGATTAGGTTGATTCTGCATTCAGGGCCGGTGCTACCATAAGGCAGACCAAGCGGCCGCCTTAGGGCGCACCCTGGGGGAGGGCGGAAAAATGTGACATTGAGGGGGAGAAATGTGACATGGGGGTCTGATGGCTGACATTGGGGGCTGATGGCTGGGGGATGATGTCTGACATGGGGTTCTGATCTGAGGTCTGATTAACACTGCGGGTCTGATTGGGGCTGTGAGCTAAGGGTCTGATTAACATTGGGGGTCTGATTGCTGGTCTGACCTGAGGTGTAATGGAAATATTTTTTTCTTATTATCCTCCTCTAAAACCTAGGTGTTTCTTAGAGGGTGAAAAATATGGTCCTTAAACCAGCCATTGTCTGAAGCAGAGAGAAGATACCAGGACCACAGAGAGGAGAAGCGTGGGGGGGGGCGCCAAAATGTAGCTTCGCTTGTGTTGGCAAAAATCCTTGCACCGGCCCTGTCTGCATTCATAGGTTTGTAGAAGTTAGGATTAAGGTCTTTTTCTCAACTCTGTTCATGTTATAACATTTTTGCTGTGAAGAGGCATGTGAGTCAAATTCGGTTTTGAGAATTGCAAAAGTAAACCAAGCCTCTGTGATAATATTTTGAAACTGCCCAATAATCTTACAAAAACCTCTGGAAGAGCATGACATTGTGAATGGATTAATGGAATACAGCCTTATTCTACATAATTAAAAAACAAATCTTTATTTCATTATGGAATAACCTTTGGATAGTAATATATTTTCCTCAAAAATCATTTTATATAAAAAAAAATCTGATTTAAATAAAAACAATTTTTTGGATTTTTTTAAGAAATCTTAGATTTTTATCCACCCTGGTCACCCCTAGTAGTGATACGAGAGACACTAAAAAAGCTCACCGATATGTGCAGGACATCCTGCGACCACATGTGTTCCTCTCATGGCAGGACTTCCAACTGGCACTTTACAGCAGGGTAATGCTCGTCCACACACAGCAAGGGTTTCCCAGGAATGTCTTCACCAGATTGTAACAATTCCTTGGCTGCCCGGTCACTAGATTTATCATCAATCAAGCATTTATAGGACCAGCTAGGACACCGGCTACAGCAATCTACGGGTGTGCAGGATCTACAGGCCCAGCTGTAACATCTGTGGGTAAATGTGCCGCAGGATACCATAGAGAACCTGTATGCCTCCATGCCCAACCATATCTCTCTCCGGTACCGAAGAAATTGGTAGCAGTGCTCCAGCCTGAGAGAGTGACCAAAAGCTGAAGCAGTGCCATTCCATGGAAGGCCTGCATGGACTTGTACAGTAACTAGCTCTGTGAGTATAATATAAATTGTACTGCTAAGTTGTATGTCCATTAGGGACTCTGATTGCTTGCCATGTGTCTGTCATTGCTTGTAACTGCTAAGTAGAGTGCCTTTAGAAACTAACCACCAAGCTGTGTTCTTTTTAGAAATAAAATCTTTTTAAACACCAAGATATGTGCACAAGAGAAGCTGTAACCACTAAGCTATATGCTCAAGAGAGACTGTAACCACCAGGCTGTATCCTCAAGAGAAACTGTAACCAACAAGCTGTGTTCCCAAGAGAGATGGTAACCACCAAGCTGTGTGCCCAAGAGAGGCTTTAACCAACAGGATATCTGCCCAAGAGAGACTGCTATAACCTAACTGTGTGCCCAAAAGAAACTGTAAACACCAAGCTGTGTGCCCAAGAGAGACTGTAAGCACCAAGCTGCTGTCACGGTAGGGAACAGTGAACCCTGACCTCTCCATCCCACTGTCCCTACCTACTTGCATGTTCCGCCCTAGGAATAGGGCTGCAACTAGTTGACAGTAGTGTTGATCAAGTGTCGGGATTCGAACCCATGACCAGCCACATCCCAGGCAGTAGCCCTGCTTACTAGGCTACCATCCTCTCTGGACATTCCTCCCTGAAACCTATTAGTTAACCTCAGTCTTGCCAAGCCTTGCTCATCACCCTTGATTCCCCACACCTGGTACTTCCCTATATAAGTCCAGCCCCTTGCACTCTAGCTTGCTGATTATTGAGCTCCTGAGCCTTGATCAAGCTTCTCCTCATCTGTTGCTCTTGCTACTGCTGGAAGTCCACTGCTGACCAGGAATTGCCTACCGACTACTCTTCTGCCTTATCCCTACCTACTGAACTGCTACCACCGTTGCCATCCGGATTGTCTGACCACGCTTACTGCCGCCTGCCCTGACCCACCGCCTGCCTACCGACTACTCTTCTGCCTTATCCCTACCTACTGAACTGCTACCACCGTTGCCATCCGGATTGTCTGACCACGCTTACTACCTGCCTGCGGTCCTTGCCACTGGGCTCCACTCCTACCTCCAGCCAGCGGTCCTCTGACACAGGTGAGCCTGTAGGACTGTTACATCAAGCACCAAAGTGCTCGGGTGTTCGGGTGCTCTGGTCGAACATCTCAGGATGCTTGGGTGCTACAATGGAAGTCAATGGGAGAACCCGAGCATTAAACCAGGCACCCCCTGCTCTGAAGAGGGGAGGGTGTCTGGTTCATAAGAAAAGGTCAGAAATTGATGGAAACACCGCCAAAATGGTTTGAGAACAGCATGGGGAGGATGTCTGGATGAATCTTGGACTCCCAGGTCGCTGCTGGGTATGATGCTGTCCGAGTAGTATGCCACTTTTACAGACTGACAATAATACGCACCAAACCGAAGATAAAATCGATTTTAAAGGAAAAATTGATAGGAAACATTCTTTTTTGTATATTTACATGTATATAAAGTGCAAGTGCTGCTAAAAATTACACGGAAGATGCACTCCGATACAACCTGTATAACACATAAATGAGGGCCTCATTCACATTGTGGTACAAATATTCAGGTAGTGGGACTCCTACACTCATAAAGCCTATGCAGTATGTGAAAGGGATTCCAAAAATTACAAGGAACCGGCACTCCAATACACCCTTTATTATACATAAAGGAGGGCATCATACACCCTTGAAAAATTATGATTGATGGCCTGCTGCTGACCCTCAAAAACATTAGAAGCAAGGGCCTGCTGAGCTGACCCTCTAAAACATTACAGGCGAGGGCCTGCTGCTGAGCTGACCATCTAAAACATTAGGGTTGAGGGTCTGCTGCAGAGCTGACTCTCTAAAACATTAGGGGCGAGTGCCTGCTGCTGAACTGAGCATCGAAAAAATTACGGGCGAGTGCCTGCTGCTGAGCTGACCATTGAAAAAATTATGGACAAGTGCCTGCTGCTTAGCTAACCATTGAAAAAATTATTGGCGAGGGCCTGCTGGTGAGCCGACTCTCTAAAAGATTGTAGATGAGGGCCTGCTGATGAGCTGACCCTCTAAAAGATTGTAGATGAGGGCCTGCTGATGAGCTGACCCTCTAAAAGATTGTAGATGAGGGCCTGCTGATGAGCTGACCCTCTAAAAGATTGTAGGCGAGGGCCTGCTAGTGAGCTGACCCTCTAAAACATTACATGCGAGGGCCTGCAGGTGAGCTGACCCTCTAAAGGATTGTAGGTGAGGACCTGCTGGTGAGCTAACCCTGTAAAACATTATGGTTGAGGGCCTTCTGGTGAGCTGACCCTCTAAAACATTATGAATGAGGGCAGACTAATAAGCATGTTGATATGATGGAAGAGGAGGACGAGAAAAGGAAGATTGAACCATATACCCTTTTTTGTCGTGGAAGAGGTGCATGGGAATACAGTGTATTCAGTACATTATAAAAAGCACATTTAGAGTGCCTTTATGTTCAGCCGCTTTCCTATGGTGTAGCAGAATAGTCAGGGGCAATCCAGGCCTGAGTCAACCTGTCAGCATTTTCAGTTGATAGGCGGATGCGCTTATCAGTTATTATGCCCCCAGCAGCACTAAATGCCCGCTCTGACAAAACGCTGGCGGCAAGGCAGGCCAGCACCTACAAGGCGTAGAGCACAAGTTCATGCCACCTGTCTAGCTTGGACACCCAGTAGTTGTAAGGCACAGAAGGATCATTGAGGATGCTGGCACAGTCTGCTACGTACTCCTTCGCCATCTTCCAAAACTTTTCCCTCCTTGTGACACTGGGTCGTGCATCAGGGTGAGGGTGCTGGTGGGGTGTCATGAAACTGTCCCAGGCCTTGGAGAGTGTTGCCCTGCCTCTGTTGGAACTGCTGTGTGTTCCCCTCCTCTCCCCTCCTCGGTTGCCCAAGGAACTACGTACTCTGCCGCCAACGTTGTCAGCTGGAAATTTTTGGAGCAATTTTTCCACAAGGACCTTCTGGTATTGCACCATTTTGCTCATCCTCTCCACCACAAGGATGAGAGATGAGAAGTTCTCTTTGTAGCGGGGGTCAAGAAGGGTCAAGAACTACGAGTAATCGGTGTTGGCCAAAATGCGTATAACACGATGGTCACGGGAAAGGCAGCATAACATAAAGTCAGTCATGTGTGCCAGAGTCCCAACAGACAAAACTTCGCTGTCCTCATTAGGAGGATGACTCTCAATCTCCTTATCCTCTTCCTCCTCTTCTACTCATCCACGCTGAACAGATGGAATAAAACTTCCATGGATTCTACCCTCTATAGCGGAGGCAAACATCTCCTGCTCCTCCTCATCCAATTTGCGCTGAGAAGATGAATTGAGGGTGGTCTGGCTATCACCCTGTGTAGCATAGAAACAGAGAATGTGTCGGCAGATAAGAACCATTTGGCCCATCTAGTCTGTCCAATATACTGAATACTATAAATAGCCCCTGGCCCTATCTTATATGAAGGATGGCCTTATGCCTATCCCATGCATGCTTAAACTCCTTCACTGTATTTGCAGCTACCACTTCTGCAGGAAGGCTATTCCATGCATCCACTACTCTCTCAGTAAAGTAATACTTCCTGATATTACTTTTATACCTTTGCCCCTCTAACTTAAAACTATGTCCTCTTGTAGCAGTTTTTCTTCTTTTAAATATTCTCTCCTCTTTTACCTTGTTGATTCCCTTTATGTATTTAAAAGTTTCTATCATATCCCCTCTGTCTCGTCTTTCTTCCAAGCTATACATGTTAAGGTCCTTTAATCTTTCCTGGTAAGTTTTATCCTGCAATCCATGTACTAGTTTAGTAGCTCTTCTCTGAACTCTCTCCAAAGTATCAATATCCTTCTGGAGATATGGTCTCCAGTACTGCACACAATATTCCAAATGAGGTCTCACTAGTGCTTTGTAGAGCGGCATGAACACCTCCCTCTTTCTACCGGTAATGCCTCTCCCTATACACCTTTAAGTCTTCTGAAATAATGACTCCTAAATCCCTTTCCTCAGATACTGAGGTTAGGACTGTATCACTGATTTTATATTCTGCTCTTGGGTTTTTACGCCCCAGGTGCATTATCTTGCACTTATCAACATTAAGTTTTAGTTGCCAGATTTTTGACTATTCCTCTAGTTTTCCTAAATCCTTTTCTATTTGGTGTATCCCTCCAGGAACATCAACCCTGTTACAAATCTTTGTGTCATCAGCAAAAAGACACACCTTACCATCGAGGCCTTCTGCAATAAATTCTGATAAAGATATTAAACAATATGGGTCCCAGAACAGATCCCTGAGGTACCCCGCTGGTAACAAGACCATGGTCTGAATATACTCCATTGACTACAACCCTCTGTTGTCTGTCCCTCAGCCACTGCCCAATCCATTCAACAATATAGGAGTCCAAGCTCAAAGACTGCAGTTTATTGATAAACCTTCTACACTCACCTAAAGAATTATTAGGAACACCATACTAATACGGTGTTTTGCCTTCAGAACTGCCTTAATTCTACGTGGTATTGATTCAACAAGGTGCTGATAGCATTCTTTAGAAATGTTGGCCCATATTGATAGGATAGCATCTTGCAGTTGATGGAGATTTGAGGGATGCACATCCAGGGCACGAAGCTCCCGTTCCACCACATCCCAAAGATGCTCTATTGGGTTGAGATCTGGTGACTGTGGGGGCCATTTTAGTACAGTGAACTCATTGTCATGTTCAAGAAACCAATTTGAAGTGATTCGAGCTTTGTGACATGGTGCATTATCCTGCTGGAAGTAGCCATCAGAGGATGGGTACATGGTGGTCATGAAGGGATAAATATGGTCAGAAACAATGCTCAGGTAGCCAGTGGCATTTAAACGATGGTCAATTGGCACTAAGGGGCCTAAAGTGGGCCCAGAAAACATGCCCCACACCATTGCACCACCACCACCAGCCTGCACAGTGGTAACAAAGCATGATGGATACATGTTCTCATTATGTTTACGCCAAATTCGGACTCTACCATTTGAATGTCTCAACAGAAATCGAGACTCATCAGACCAGGCAACATTTTTCCAGTCTTCAACAGTCCAATTTTGGTAAGCTCGTGCAAATTGTAGCCTCTTTTTCCTATTTGTAGTGAAGATGAGTGGTACCCAGTGGGGTCTTCTGCTGTTGTATCCCATCCGCCTCAAGGTTGTGCGTGCTGTGGCTTCACAAATGCTTTGCTGCATACCTCGGTTGTAACGAGTGGTTATTTCAGTCAACGTTGCTCTTCTATCAGCTTGAATCAGTCGGCCCATTCTCCTCTGACCTCCAGCATCAACAAGGCATTTTCGCCCACAGGACGGCCGCATACTGGATGTTTTTCCCTTTTCACACCATTCTTTGTAAACCCTAGAAATGGTTGTGCGTGAAAATCCCAGTAACTGAGCAGATTGTGAAATACTCAGACCGGCCCATCTGGCACCATCAACCATGCCACGCTTAAAATTGCTTAAATCACCTTTCTTTCCCATTCTGACATTCAGTTTGGAGTTCAGGAGATTGTCTTGACCAGGACCACAACCCTACATGCATTGAAGCAACTGCCATGTGATTGGTTGTGTCACGAGGGTGTCAAGAGCCACGTCTGACTCCGTTATACCCGGGGTCAGGAAGTCGCAGCGGGTGGCTGCGCGCTCTATGTCTAAAGATCATGTTGTTTCTTAGTGATTGTTTTCTGTGTTTGCCTTGCAATCCTTTTTGTCTCACTCAGGGATCCGTAGCTTCTCCTCCTCAGCTGTTTCTTGTCTGCCACTCCCAACCTCCTTATATTCTCCTCTCACACTTCTCTAGTTGCCAGTTATAGAGCTTCCTGCCTGGACTTCTATACTGACCCACTGGAGCTGTGAATCCTGGTTGTTGTTCCAGAGTGCTACCCTACGGATCCCTGTTGGGCTTTTTGTTGTCTCCTGTTGTCGCCAACCTGGGATTATATGTTGAGTCTGTATTGTCTGTCCTCCCCTTGGTGTTCCTTTAGAGCTAGTGGTGCGGACTAGTGTTCCCACCGCCCTGTTCACTATCTAGGGCTCATCTTAGGGAAAGCCAGGGTTTTAGGCACGTGATCGGCGTACGGGTGAGGAACCCGTCTAGGGACGTCAGGGCAGCCAGGTGCCAGACGCAAGGTGAGTCAGGGGTCACCACCTTCCCTCTCACTTGGGCAGGGCCTTCCTCTTTCCCTCCCTCTGTGTCACGTATGTGATAGTCACGCCGATAGTGATATTATAACTGGCCCTTATTTTTTGGGAGAAAAAATAAAAAATAAATATATATTTTTATTTTTTTCTCTCTACTTAGAATCCAATATGGATCCTATTGCTGCTTTGGCAAAACAGCTTCAAGGCCTGTCTTTGGAGGTGGCAGGATTGAAGGCGTCTGTCCTCCAACAACAGCAGCAAATGCAGCAGACCGCAAGCCCAGCGGTTGCTATGGGTAACCAGGTTGTTACAGAACCCAAGGTTGTTCTTCCTGACAGATTTTCTGGGGGAAGGGACAAATTTTTGACGTTCCGTGAGGCCTGCAAATTATATTTTAAGCTGCGCCCTTACTCCTCAGGTAATGAAGAACAGCGGGTGGGGATTGTTATTTCCCTGCTTCAGTGGGACCCGCAATCCTGGGCGTTCTCGTTACCCCCTGGTTCCCAGGCTCTCCGGTCAGTGGAGGGATTTTTTGGGGCTTTGGGTCTCATATATGATGACCCTGACCGAGTCGCCCTGGCTGTGTCGAAGTTACGGAGACTCCTACAGGGAGATCGGCCAGCAGAGGAATATTGCTCAGAGTTCCGTAGGTGGGCTACGGATACTCAGTGGAACTGACCCGGCTCTCAGGAGTCAGTTCTGCTCTGGGTTATCTGAAAGGGTTAAGGATGCGCTGGCGCTGTATGAGACCCCCCTTTCCCTTGATGCTGTTATGTCCCTCTCTATCAGAATAGATAGACGTCTTAGGGAGAGATCGAAAATTCCTGAGCAATTGGTAACCTCTCCCAAGCAGCAGTTAGTCTGTACTGACTTAGATGAGCCTATGCAGCTAGGAGGAACTTCTCGTCAGGTCCGTCCTCCTGAGGTCTCGGTAGGTGGGGGGCTTGTTTTTTCTGTGGGGGGAGGGGTCATTTCATTAATGTCTGTCCCTCCTTTCTCAAAAACAAAATACCGTCGGAAAACTACTAACCCCAGGCTGTGCGGAGGATGTCAGCCGGGGGGTATACGTTTCCTCCATACGAACATCTCAATTTGTGTTGCCAGCGGTTATTGTTTTTGGTGTTAAGACGGAGTCTATTTCTTTTTTTCTAGACAGTGGAGCAGGGGTAAATTTGATAGATGCCCATTTTGCCCGCACTATGGGTTTGTCTCTCTGTACGCTGCAGAGACCTATTCCCATATTCGCTATTGATTCTGCTCCTCTGTCTCAGAGAAACCTCACTCACATTGTCCATAACTTACACCTTCGGGTAGGCGACCACCATAATGAGTGTCTTTCATGTTACGTTCTGGAGGGCCTTCCCTCTCCTGTGGTATTGGGTCTTCCCTGGTTGGTAGCGCACAATCCAGTGGTGGATTGGCAGGCCAGGGAGATATTGGAGTGGAGTGAGCATTGCAGAGAGAATTGCTTAAATAACAATTGCTTAATCGCCTCCATAGCTTCCCTACCTACATTTATTTCGGACTTTGAGGACGTTTTTTCTGAAAAGGGTTGTCAGAAGCTACCACCTCATCGTCCTTATGATTGCCCGGTTAACCTTATTCCCGGTGCAAAATTACCCAAGTCCAGGTTGTATAATCTTTCGGGTCCCGAGAGACAAGCCATGAAAGATTATATCTCCGAGAGTCTGGCTAAGGGACACATCAGACCCTCTTCTTCACCCGTGGCTGCAAGGTTTTTCTTTGTTAAAAGAATGATGGGGGCCTGCGTCCTTGCCTAGATTTCCGTGAGCTAAACCGGATAACCATCCGAGACCCATACCCTCTTCCTCTCATTCCTGACCTTTTTAATCAGATTGCGGGTGCTAGGTTGTTCTCCAAACTTGATCTTAGGGGGGCCTACAATCTGATTCGTATCAAGGAAGGGGATGAGTGGAAGACAGCTTTTAACACCCCTGAGGGGCATTATGAAAATGTAGTCATGCCTTTCGGTCTGACCAATGCCCCTGCTGTCTTCCAACATTTCGTTAATGATATTTTTAGTCATCTCATCGGCAGGTTTGTGGTAATATACCTAGATGATATCTTAATTTATTCGGCTGATCTGAAAACACATGAAGTACATGTCAGGCAAGTACTGCAGGTCCTACGAACGAATAAATTATATGCGAAAATTGAAAAATGTGTCTTCGCCGTTCAGGAAATACAGTTCCTGGGATATCTATTATCTGCTTCAGGTTTCCATATGGATCCTAGGAAGGTCCAGGCAATTTTAGATTGGGATCTTCCTGAGAACCTTAAAGCTCTACAACGGTTTTTGGGTTTCACAAATTTCTATAGAAAGTTCATTAAAAATCATTCAGTGATCGTTAAACCCCTTACTGACATGACTAGGAAGGGGACTGATTTTTCTAAATGGTCTGACGCCGCAAAAATTGCATTTTCCTCTCTAAAAGAGAGATTTACCTCGGCACCTGTTCTAATTCAACCTGATGTCTCCCAGCCTTTTATTGTTGAAGTAGATGCGTCAGAGGTGGGAGTGGGGGCTGTATTGTCTCAGGGTCCGTCTCCTGGCAAATGGCGTCCTTGCGCTTTCTTTTCCAAAAAGTTATCTACTGCAGAAAAGAACTATGATATTGGAAATAGGGAACTGTTGGCGATTAAACTGGCGTTTGAAGAGTGGCGTCACTTCTTAGAGGGAGCAATCCACCCCGTCACGGTGATTACGGATCATAAAAACCTTCTGTACCTAGAATCGGCTAAGCGTCTCACCCCTAGACAAGCTAGGTGGTCGCTATTCTTTACCAGATTTAACTTTGTAATCACCTATCGTCCTGGGGCAAAAAATACCAAGGCAGACGCATTATCTCGTAGTTTCCCTGGAGGGGGTAATGTTAGTGATCCGGTACCTATTTTACAAAGAGGAGTGGTTGTCTCTGCTGTACACTCTGTTCTAGAGGGAAAGGTGTTAGAGGCCCAGGGGGACTCCCGGCCTCTTGCCCCTCAGAGAAATTGTTTGTACCGTTAAACCTGCGTCTTGAATTATTAAAGGAACATCATAATTCGGCACTTGCTGGGCACCCGGGTAGTAAAGCAACCTTGGAGCTATTGTCTCGTCGTTTTTGGTGGCCAAGGTTGCGTCAGGATGTAATGGATTTCGTGTCTACTTGTTCTACTTGTGCACGCGCAAAAGTCTCTCATACACGTCCAGCAGGGTCTTTATTGCTACTTTTCATCCCCAATAGGCCATGGACACATCTGTCAATGGATTTCATCACTGACTTACCGTTGTCTGCGGGTAAAACAGTTATCTTGGTGGTAGTAGTAGACAGGTTTAGCAAAATGGTACACTTTATTGCGCTACCCGCACTTCCTAATGCTAAGACTCTTGCTCAGGTGTTTATCAGTGAAATCGTGAAGCTTCACAGGGTCCCTTCCGATGTGGTTTCGGATCGGGGAACCCAGTTTATTTCTAAGTTTTGGAAAGCTTTTTGTTTCCGTTTGGGGGTACACTTGTCCTTTTCCTCAGCTTTCCATCCTCAGTCGAATGGACAGACTGAGCGTACCAACCAAAACCTAGAAACATATTTAAGGTGTTTTGTGTCTGAAAACCAAGAGGTGTGGTCATCATATTTACCGATAGCCGAGTTTGCCATAAATAATCGCTGTCAGGAATCCACTAGCAAGTCACCATTTCTTGGTGCATACGGTTTTCATCCCCAATTTTGTACTTTCAAAGAGGGGGGGTCTTCTGGGGTTCCCGAAGAGGAACGGTTTTCTTCATCTCTTTCATCGGTATGGCAGAAGGTGCAAGCTAACTTGAAAAATATGAGTGGTAAATATAAATGCATGGCCGATAAGAAACGGTCGCCAGGTCCGGACCTAGGAGTGAATGACTGTGTGGTTGTCTACTAGGAATATTAAGTTGAAGGTTCCCTCTTGGAAACTGGGCACTAGGTTCATTGGTCCTTATAAAATAGTAGCCGTCATTAACCCTGTGGCTTTTCGCCTGGAGCTACCTCAGACTTTTAAGATCCATAACGTCTTCCATAAGTCGTTACTCAAGAAGTATGTTCCACCTCTAGAACCATCACCGCTGCCACCTCCTCCTGTTATTGTGGATGGTAATCTGGAGTTTCAAATATCCAGAATTGTTGATTCTCGTCGGGTCCGCCGCTCGCTTCAGTATCTGGTGCATTGGAGGGTTTACGGTCCCGAGGAATGAATGTGGGTTCCAGCATCAGAGGTAAACGCCAACAGGTTAATTCAGGCTTTCCATGCCTCTCATCCTGAGAGACCTGGTCCTGAGTGTCCGGAGGCCCCTCGTGAAAGGGGGGGGTACTGTCACGAGGGTGTCAAGAGCCACGTCTGACTCCGTTATACCTGGGGTCAGGAAGTCGCAGCGGGTGGCTGCGCGCTCTATGTCTAAAGATCACGTTGTTTCTAAGTGATTGTTTTCTGTGTTTGCCTTGCAATCCTTTTTGTCTCACTCAGGGATCCGTAGCTTCTCCTCCTCAGCTGTTTCTTGTCTGCCACTCCCAACCTCCTTATATTCTCCTCTCACACTACTCTAGTTGCCAGTTATAGAGCTTCCTGCCTGGACTTCTATACTGACCCACTGGAGCTGTGAATCCTGGTTGTTGTTCCAGAGTGCTACCCTCCGGATCCCTGTTGGGCTTTTTGTTGCCTCCTGTTGTCGCCCACCTGGGATTATATGTTGAGTCTGTATTGTCTGTCCTCCCCTTGGTGTTTTCCTTTAGAGCTAGTGGTGCGGACTAGTGTTCCCACCGCCCTGTTCACTATCTAGGGCTCATCTTAGGGAAAGCCAGGGTTTAAGGCACGTGATCGGCGTACGGGTGAGGAACCCGTCTAGGGACGTCAGGGCAGCCAGGTGCCAGCCGCAAGGTGAGTCAGGGGTCACCACCTTCCCTCTCACTTGGGCAGGGCCTTCCTCTTTCCCTCCCTCTGTGTCACGTATGTGATAGTCACGCCGATCGTGATAGGTTGACTAGATAATCGCATTAATGAGAAAAAGAACAGGTGTTCCTAATAATTCTTTAGGTGAGTGTATGTGGGACAGTATCAAAAGCCTTACTAAAGTCTAGATAAGTGATGTCTACTCCACCTCCGCCATCTATTATTTTAGTCACCCAATCAAAAAAATCAATAACATTAGTTTGACATGATCTCCCTGAAGTAAACCCATGCTATTTTTCATCTTTCAATCCATGGGATTTTAGATGTTCCACAATCCTCTCCTTAAGTATGGTTTCCATTAATTTCCCCACTATTGATGTCAGGCTTACTGGCCTATAGTTGCCCGATTCCTCCCTACTACCTTTCTTGTGAATGGGCACAACATTTGCTAATTGCCAATCTTCTGGGACGACTCCTGTTACCAGTGATTGGTTAAATAAATCTGTTAATGGTTTTGCTAGTTTACAACTAAGCTCTTTTAATAGCTTTGGGTGTATCCCAGCAGGACCCTGTGACTTATTTGTATTAATTTTAGACAGCTGACTTAGAACCTCTTCCTCTGTAAAGACACATGCATCAAAAGATTCATTAGTCTTCCTTCCTCATTGAGGTCCTTTTCCTTCATTTTCTTTTATAAAAACTGAACAGAAGTATTCATTGAAGAATTCAGCTAGTTCTTTATCTTCTTCCATATACCTTCCTCCTTTTGTTTTTAATTTCATAATTCCTTGTTTTAGTTTCCTTTTTTCATTTATATATCTGATGAATGTCTTATCGCCTTTTTTCACTGACTGTAATGTCTTGCCCAATTTCCACCTCTTCCACATGCAAAGCGTCGGCCTTAATTGTGAGCATCGAGTGTTTGAGTAGACACAGAAGTGGGATGGTTACGCTGATAATAGCATTATCGCCGCTCACATCTGTGTTGATTCCTCAAAGTTTCTTAAAACCTCAGAGGTCAGACATCCATGCCCACTTCTCGCTTGTGAAGAGCGGAAGCTGACTGGAAAGGCGACGACCATGTTGCAGCTGGTATTCCACTACTGCCCACTGCTGCTCACAAAGCCTAGCCAACATGTGGAACGTGAAGTTCCAGTGCGTGCTCACGTCGCACAACAGTCGGTGACAGACCAGCAGAAGCTGTCGATGACTTGCGGAAATGGGCGCACCCTCACCAGTAGCTCAGGCAAATTGGGGTAGGTTTTGAGAAACCACTGAACCACTAAGTTGAAGACGTGGGCTAGGCATGGGATGTGTGTGAGCTTGCCGAGCTCCAAAGCCGCGACCAAGTTACTGGCATTATCTGACACAACCATGCCTGTTTCTTGGTTGACGAGCTCAGTCTGGTCCCTTATTGTCACTGCCAGATCTCTGAGAAGTTCTGACAGACGTTCTTCAGTACCTCCTGCATGATGTTCTTTTGTTTTGGTTTCGCTTTGACATCTCTTCTCCCTCTTCCAGCTGTCATCTATTAGCAGTGATTGCCTCCCTTTGTATCCCCTCCCATACTGCCTCACTTTGCAGTTTATACTACTTCCTGGATTGTGTTCACTGCTAGATGCTACTACTGCTGGTTCATCAGTTAAGTCTATATCTGTTTTGTGTTTTCCTGTTGGCTTGATTCTAGGTGACCCTGACTCCCTCCGTATTTAGTGCAGGGAGCCGGTGGTCATGTCCCCTCACTATTATAGGGTTTGCAGGTGTCGCTCAGTCTAGGTACGTGGACATGCAACTTTCCATCATAAAGATCTTTGCATGGGCTGAGCAGTCAGGGAGAGCTCTAGGGCTTTTATAGGGCTCACCCATTTGTTCCTTAGTTTGGGATCAGGTCAGTCGGGTCTTTATTTGTTACTTCTTGTTTTCTACAACACTACCCGTGACATTATAAACCGCCATAACCGTCTTAAGCATGAATCCGGTTTCAGCCTTGATTGACCGCATGCAGGGTCTTTCACTGGAGGTAGCAGATCTCTGGAAAACTGTCTCTCAGTTTCAGGTGACCGTTTCTGCTTACGTTCATGGAATTTGTTCTGAGCCTAAAATCTCGCTTCCGGATACGTTCTCCGGGGGTAGTGAGAATTTTGTTTGTTTTAGAGAGGCTTGCAAACTCCATTTTCGCCTACTTCCCCATTCCTCTGGTGATGAGGAGCGGAGGGTGGGGATCATCATCTCGCTGCTCAGGGATAACGCTCAGTCCTGGGTCTTCTTGCTGCCGGTGGGGGCACGGCCCCTCCGTTCAGTGGATGCATTTTTTGTAGCCCTGGGTACATATTGCTCTGGCTGAATCTAAACTGTGTCTTTTATGCCAGGGTAAACAGTCCGCAGAGATATACTGTTCAGAATTTCGGAGTTGTGGCAGCTGATACTGGTTGGAATGATGCTGCACTCCCAAGTCAATTTTGCCATGGTCTTTCAGAGGGATTGAAAGATGCATTTTCCTTTCATGAGAGACCTACCTCCTTGGAGTCTGCCATGTCTCGGGCTGTTCGTATTGACAGGCGTCTTAGAGAGAGAGGAGAGATCACTCCTTCCTGTCATACTCAGTCCAAGGACAGTGAGGTCTCATTCAGTGCGCAGGGGCCTCAGTCTCTCTCAATTCTCTCTGAGCAGGAGCCCATGCAGCTGGGGTTGCTTGCCTCTAATAATAGAGGATTCGGCTCTCAGAGGAGGGTTTGTTTCTGTTGTGGAGGGATAAATCATTTGGAAAATGTTTGTCCCTCTAGGAGATTCAGGGAGTTTTTTGAGGGTAATAAAGAAACAAAAAGAAAAAAGTCCTCTAAAAACATTCCATTTGTTACTATTGGCAAAGTTGATGCGGAAATTGAAGGTTTTCCGTTTGCTTGTAGTTCCCGTTTTGTCCTACCTGCCAGGGTGGCACAAGAGAGAAAGAACATTGTTTGTGAGATTCTTGTAGATAGTGGAGCAGCTGTCAATCTCATTGATAATCAATTTGCTATAACACATGGTTTCCAGGTATGCACTTTGGGAAAGGACATACCTGTTTTTTGCTATTGATTCCGCTCCACTTTCTCAAAAATCGCTAAAGGGCATAGTTCACAATATCCGTTTGACTGTGGGTGATGCTCATGTTGAGGATGTGTCATGTTTTGTCCTAAGCAGATTACCTACTCCTCTGGTGTTGGGGCTACCCTGGCTCACTAAACATAACCCCACCATTGATTGGCAAGCGAGGCAAATAAATGGTTGGAGTGACTTTTGCAGAGAGAATTGCCTCTCGACGTCTCTTTCAGAGGTTTCTACTAAGACTGTACTGTCTTTTCTCTCAGAATTTTCAGATGTGTTTTCTGAGTGTGGTGTTCGGGAGCTGCCCCCTCACCAGGTGTATGATTGCCCTATTAATCTCATCCCAGGTGCCAAGCTGCCTAAATCTCGTTTATACAATCTCTCCCAACCTGAAAGGGTCACTATGCGTACTTATATCTCTGAGAGCCTGAGAAAGGGACACATACGACCCTCGAAGTCACCTGTTGCCGCTGTGTTGTTTTTTTTTTGCAAAGAAAGACAAAAAAGGGGGTCAGTCAGCACATACCAAACCACAGGAGCACATTGCTATGGCAGGGAAAAACATTAAAAGACAAAACATGCAATGCACAACTCACTGCAATATAGAGTACAAAATTGCATAATAATTACAAGTGCTACACTATAAGTGAGAGATACTTTGCAAATCGTTTTGTACAAAATTATTTGAGCCCGTCTGCCGCACGTCAAGGCGATCTCTGTCAAGAAAAAAGATGGTTCTTTAAGACCATGTCTGGATTTCAGGGAGCTGAACAGTATCACGTAAGGCCTTTTCTAGTATCAAAGAGAGTTGCTTCCGATCCCATCTTGATACAACCTGAAGTCTCTCTGCCTTTCATTGTTGAGTTGGACGCCTCTGAGGTGGGTGTGGGTGCGGTCTTGTCTCAGTGTCCCTCTCCTGCCAAATGGCGACCGTGTGCCTTTTTCTCGCAGAGAGAAATTACGATGTGCGAGATATGGAGTTGTTGGCCATCAAGTTAGCTTTTGAGGAATGGCGCGATTGGCTAGAGGGAGCCAGACACCCTATTACCGTGTTTACCGACCATAAGAATCTGGCCTACTTGGAGTCAGCCAAGCATCTATACCCGAGACAGGCCAGATGGTCTTTGTTCTTTTCAAGGTTTAATTTTGTTGTCATGTTCCGCCCTGGGGTTAAGAATGTGAAGGCGGATGCCCTGTCACGTTGTTTTCCGGGAGGGGGGAACTTTAAAGACCCGGGTCCCATTTTGGCTGAAGGGGTGGTTGTCTCTGCTCTTTATCCTGAATTGGAGGCAGAGGTTCAGGCAGCCCAGGCAGAGGCTCCTGATCTTTGTCCTCCTCGGAGGTTGTTTGTGCCTCTCGCTTTACGACATAAGGTTTTTAAGGAGCACCACGATACTGTCCTTGCTAGGCACCCGGGGGGGTAGAGCCACAGTGGATCTCATTGCTCGGAGATTCTGGTGACCGGCTCTTCGTAAGTTGGTTGAGGGTTTTGTGGCAGCCTGCGAGACCTGCGCTCGTGCCAAAGTCCCTCAATCACGGCCATCAGGTCCTCTCCTCCCGTTACCCATTCCTTCCCGTCCTTGGACACATCTCTCCATGGACTTCATTACGGACCTGCCTCGTTCCTCGGGGAAGACTGTGATTCTGGTGATGGTGGACCGTTTTAGCAAAATGGCGCATTTTATTCCTTTTCCTGGCTTGCCCAATGCTAAGACGCTGGCACAGGCATTTGTTGATCACATTGTCAAATTGCATGGCATTCCTTCAGACATAGTCTCTGATAGGGGCACGCAGTTTGTTTCCAGAATCTGGAAGGCTTTCAGTTCTCGCTTCGGGGTTTGGTTGTCATTCTCTTCTGCTTTCCACCCGCAGTCGAATGGCCAGACAGAGCACGTCAATCAGAATCTGGAGACATATCTGCGCTGTTTTGTGGCGGAGAATCAGGAGAATTGGTATTCTTTTTTTTCCCTTGCTGAGTTTGCTTTAAATAACCGTCGCCAGGAGTCCTCGGATAAGTCACCATTTTTTCATCCGTAGTTTGGGACATTCTCTGGAGAGGGGTCTTCTGGTTTACCTGATGAGGAGAGATTTTCCTCGTCTTTGTCATTTATTTGGCAAAAGATTCAGGGTAATCTGAAGAGGATGAGTGAGAGATATAAGCGTGTGGTGGATAAGAGACGTGTGCCTGGTCCGGACCTGAATGTTGGTGATCTGGTGTGGTTGTCTACTAAGAATATCAAATTGAAGGTTCCCTCCTGGAAGTTGGGTCCTAAGTTTATTGGGCCTCAATCTTGTCCGTCGTCAATCCTGTTGCCTACCGTCTTGATCTTCGTCAGACTTGGAAGATCCATAATGTTTTTCATAAGTCCTTATTAAAACCTTATGTCCAACCCATTGTACCCTCGTCTTTGCCTCCTCCTCCGATTGTGGTTGATGGTAATCTTGAATTTCAGCTCTCTAGGATTGTGGATTCTCGTGTTGTCCGCGGTTCTCTCCAGTACCTCGTTCATTGGGAGGGTTATGGTCCTGAGGAGAGGATGTGGGTCCCAGTGGCGGACATTAAGGCCATTCGTCTCATCAGGGCTTTCCATAGGTCCCATCCTGAGAAGGTGGGCTCTGAGTGTCCGGAGTCCACTCGTAGAAGGAGGGGTACTGTCACCACCAGACATCTGAGAAGCTCTGACAGACGTTCTTCAGAACCTCCTGCTTGAGGTTCTTTTGTTTTGCTTTCGTTTTGTCATCTCGTTAGCCTCTCTCAGCTGTCATGTAGTTGCACTGATTGCATCCCTTTAAATCCCTTCCCATACTGCATCACTTTGCGGCGATCGTTCGCTGGCAGGCTGTAGATGCGATTTTTTTTTTTAACCCTTGAAAGGTATATCAGATGCTGTTTTGTTAACAGCGTCTGATATACCTGCTACCTGGTCCTCTGGTGGTCCCTTTTGCTTGGATCGACCACCAGAGGATACAGGTAGCTCTATAAGTAGCACCAAACACCACTACACTCCACCCCCTGCCACTTATTAACCCCTTATTAAACCCTTATTAAACCCTGATCGCTCCATATAGACTCGGACGATCCATAATGTCTTTCACAAGTCCCTATTAAAACCTTATGTCCAACCCACTGTACCCCCTGCTTTGCCTTCTCCTCCGATTGTGATTGATGGTAATCTTGAATTTCAGGTCTCTAGGATTGTGGATTCTCGTATTATCAGCGGTTCTCTCGAGTACCTTGTTCATTGGGAGGGTTATGGTCCTGAGGAGAGGATGGGGGTCCCAGTGGCGGACATTAAGGCTACTCGTCTTATCAGGGCGTTCCATAGGTTCTATCCTTAGAAGGTGGGCTCTGAGTGTCCGGAGTCTACTCGTAGAGGGACGGGTACTGTCACCGCCTGATCTCTGAGAAGTTCTGACAGACGTTCTTCAGTACCTCCTGAATGATGTTCTTTTGTTTTGGTTTCGCTTTGACATCTCTTCTCCCTCTTCCACCTGTCATCTATTAGCAGTGATTGCCTCCCTTTATATCCCCTCCCATACTGCCTCACTTTGCAGTTTATACTACATCCTGGATTGTGTTCACTGCTAGATGCTACTACTGCTGGTTCCTCAGTAAGTCTATTTCTGTATTTGTGTTTTCCTGTTGGCTTGATTCTAGGTGACCCTCCATATTTAGTGCAGGGAGTCGGTGGTCGTGTCCCCTCACTATTATAGGGTTTGCAGGTGTCACTCAGTCTAGGTACGTGACATGAAACTTTCTATCATGAAGATCTTTGCATGGGCTGAGCAGTCAGGGAGAGTTCTAGGGCTTTTATAGGGCTCACCCATTTGTTCCTTAGTTTGGGATCAAGTCAGTCGGGTCTTTATTTGTTACTTCTTGTTTTCTACAACACCATCCGTGACACTTATCCCCTGCCACAGCTCTGTGGCGGTGTGCTGTTTGTCACCTAGCAGATCAGTTTAAGCACGGCCTGTTGACACTTCCCCACTGCAGTGCTACACTGCTTCTAGCTACTGACTGGTGCTGCAAGAGGATAATTCTGAGGTGGAAGTGGAGGAGGAGGGAGAGGAGGAGAAGTGGGGATTGGAGCCACTAACATAGGTGGTGGTGGAAATCCTGATGGAAGTAGTGCCCGCAATCTTTGTTGTCGGCAGCACTTGTGCCATCCCAGGGTACAATTCGCTCCCGGCCTCCATAACGTTCACCCAGTGTGCCGTCAGGGAAATGTAGCATCCCTGGCCAAAAGCACTTATCCATGTGATAGTGGTTAAGTGGACATTCCCAGTAACTGCACTGGTCAGGGCACGGGTGATGTTACGGGACACATGCTGGTGTAAGGCGGGCACGGCACACAGTGAAAAATAGTGGCGGCTGGGGACAGAGTGACTAGAGAAGGCCGCCAACATCAGGCTGCAAAAAGCCTCAGTGTCCACAAGCCTAAATGACAACATTTCCAGGGCCAGAAATTTGAAAAATTGCGCATTTAGTGCTATGGCCTGTGGGTGAGTAGCTGGGTATTTGCGCTTGCGTTCAAATGCCTGGGGTAAGGACATTTGTACGCTGCGCTGGGACACGGAAGTAGATGTGGTCGCTAATGGTGCTTGCGAAGGTCCAGGTGCAGGGCGGAAGCCATCCAGGCCTGCGCCTTCGACAGGGGATTGGCCAGCAAATAACGCCATATCAGCATGGCTTCATAAGGGATCGGTCATGTCAAACTAATTTAATCAGTTTCTCTGAGGAGGTAAGTTCTAGACTTGACAGTAGAGAATCAATGGATGTCGTATATATGGACTTCTCCAAAGCATTTGACACTGTACCGCATAAAAGGTTAGCATATAAAATGAGAATGCTTGGACTGGGAGAAAATGTCTGTATGTGGGTAAGTAGCTGGCTCAGTGATAGAAAACAGAGGATGGTTATTAACGGTACACACTCAGATTGGGTCACTGTCACTAGTGGAGTACCTTAGGGGTCAGAATTGGGCCCTATTCTCTTCAATATTTTATTAATGATCTTGTAGGAGGCTTGCACAGTAAAATATCCATTTCTGCAGATGACACTTAACTGTGTAAAGTAATTGACACGGAAGAGGACAGTAAACTGCTACATATGGATCTGGATAGACTGGAGGCTTGGGCAGATAAGTGCAGATGAGGTTTAACACTGACAAATGTAAGGTTATACACATGGGATGGAATAATGCAAGTCACCCGTACATACTAAATGGTAAAACACTGGGTAACACTCACATGGAAAAGGACCTAGGAATTTTAGTGAACAGCAAACTAAGCTGTAAAAAACAGTGTCAGGCAGCTGCTGCCAAGGCCAATAAGGTAATGGGTTGCATCAAAAGGGGCATAGATGACCGTAATGAGAACATAGTCCTACCACTTTACAAATCACTAGTCAGACCACACATGGAGTACTGTGTACAGTTCTGGCAGACATAGGAGAGCTGGAGAGGGTTCAGAGGAGGGCAACTAAAGTAATAACTGGAAAAGGGGCAACTACTGTACCCTGAAAGATTATCAACATTAGGGTTATTCACTTTAGAAAAAAGACAACTGAGGGGAGATCTAATTACTATGTATAAATATATCAGGGGTCAGTACAGAGATCTCTCCCATCATCTATTTATCCCCAGGACTGTGACGAGGGGACATCCTCTGCGTCTGGAGGAAAGAAGGTTTGTACACAAACATAGAAGAGGATTCTTTACGGTAAGAGCAGTGAGACTATGGAGCTCTCTGCTTGAGGAGGTGGTGATGGTGAGTCCACTAAAAGAGTTTAAGAGGGGTTTGGATGAATTTCTGGAGTGTAATAATATTACAGGCTATAGCAACTAGAGAGGGGTCGTTGATCCAGGGAGTTATTCTGATTACCTGATTGGAGTCGGGAAGTAATTTTTTTCCCCCTTAAGTGGGGAAAATTGGCTTCTACCTCACTTTTTTTTTTTTTGCCTTCCTCTGGATCAACTTGCAGGATAACAAGCCGAAGTGGATGGACAAATGTCTATAATTCAGCCTTATATACTATGTTACTATGTAACACAGGGGAAGAGGAGACAGTGGTGTGACCCGCAGACACAGATTGTGGACCCAGGCGTTCGGCCCACTTATTACAGTGCTTTGAGGCCATGTGGCGGATCATGCTGGTGGTGGTGAGGTTGCTAGTGTTCACGCCCCTGCTCATTTTTGTATAGTATAAGTTGAAAATTACAATTCTTTTGTCGTCTGCACCTTCCTCAAAAAAGCTCCAGACTGCGGAACACCTACCCCTTGGCAAGAAAGATTTCCGCAAGGGGGTGCTCCGGGGAACAGTCGCGGGCCTGTTTGGTGTGGCCCGTCTTCTCCCTTTTGCCACCCCACTGCCTCTTCCAGCCAGTTGCGGTGCTGTGAATCCCTCCGCCTCTGCACTGCTGTCCTCGCTCGGCTTGCCACCTTCCCAGGTTGGGTCAGTGACTTCATCGTCCACCACCTCCTCTTCCACTTCCTCACTCTTCTCATCCTCCTGATTTGTTGACCTAACAACAACCTCAGTTATTGACAACTGTGTCTCATCCTCATCATCAACCTCTTGAGACACTAATTGCCATTCCCCACCATCATCTTCTTGTGACTGTGGATGCTCAAGAGTTTGGGAATCAGGGCACAAGATCTCATGTCGAGAGGCCCAAATGAAGGAATGGTGCTGAAAATAGCTCCTCGGGATATCCGAGTGTGGGATCACTTGTTTGCCAAGACTTGTTTGCCAAGACTCTCCACGGTGAAAGGAAGGAGGATCAGGATCCAAATAATCAGCTTAGAGTTGAAGATCATGGTCCAAGCAGGGTCAGAATATCAGGGGAGTGAGAATAGAACCAAAAGGCTAGTGAGGATATCCTTGGAGAAGACACTAATCACAGACAAACTGTAGCCAGCAGGTTGCCTGTTTAAATAGACTGCACTTCCTGTTTCAAGTTATATGTCCAAGAGAGACTGTAACCACAAAGCTGTGCCCAACAGAGACTTTAACTACCAAGTTGTGTGCCCAAAAGAGACTGTAACCTCAAAGCTGTGTGCCCAAGAGAGAATGTAACCACTAAGCTGTGTCCCAAGAGAGACTGTATCCAGAAAGCTGTTTGCCCAAAATAAACTGTAACCAAGATGTGTGCCCAAGAGACATTGTAACCACCAAGCTGAGTGCCCAAGAGAGACTATAACCACAAAGCTGTGTGCCCAAGAGAAACTGTAACCACAAAGCTGTGTGCCCAAGATAGACTGTAACCATGAAGCTATGTGCCCAAGAGACATTCTAACCACCAAGATGTATGTTCAAGAGAAATAGTAATGCCTCAGCGATTGGACAAAGAGAGAGTGTAAAAGCCAAGCTGTGTGCCCAATAGAGACTGTAATTACCAAGCTACATGCTTAAGAGAGACTGTAACTACCAAGACAGATGCATCCCGTAAAATAAGCAACACATTTTCAAGCATGCTTTCTTTAATGTGGGAACCAAAGGGCAATAGATGCCACTGAATGCCTATATAGTGACATACCTCACAGTGTGAATAGACCCCTATGCACACCTACAACTGCTGTGTTTGCAGCTACAGAACTATTTATGAGTTTTCTTCTCTAATGATATGCAAAAGCAACACAGGGGAAAAAGGTGATGAGTTCTCATTTAATTTTTAGCAGTTTTCCAGAAAGCTATTCATGCTTCCAAAATGCCATTGTGTTTTTATAGTTACATGGCAATGTCCGTAAAATTGCTTATTAAACACCAGTCAAAATAATGCGAAACCAACATTACTTACTTTCATGCAGTTACTGAAATCGACTAGGGCATAATTAACATAATAAAAAAGTAATAGGATGAAAAAAAGTTTGAATGGGAATGGTTCTGAGCTTTAGCTCCCCTGTATGCAATGAAGGGGCTAATTCATTCTACTGATCAAATCTCCATAAATGAAATATTGAAAGACCCATAAGCAATAAACAAAAAAAACTCTAGGTGCAAAATTCTCAGAGCAGCACTCATCACTTGAAAAGCAGCAGGATGAAAGTTTTACTTCCTAAGGGTCCATTCACACATCCGCAAAATGGATCCGCATCCGTTCCGCAATTTTGCGGAACGGGTGCAGACCCATTCATTTTCAATGGGGCCGGAATGTGCTGTCCGTATCCACATTTGCGGATCCGCACTTCCGCATCCGTGCTTCCGTTTCCGCAAAGAAATAGAACATGTCCTATTCTTGTCCGCAATTGCGGACAAGAACAGGCATATTCTATTAGTGCCGGCAATGTGCGGGCCGCAAAATGCGGAATGCACATTGCCACTTTCCGTATTATGCGGATCCGTGGCTCCGTGTATCCGCAAAACACATTGCGGACGTGTGAATGGAGCCTTATTCTGTGTCTGTGTAGGGGAGGAAGGTGAAGGGGCTGCTACAAGTGAGTTATGGATTCTGTCATTGTTTTCCATTATAACATGGTTGTAACGGAAAATAACGTAATCCATAAGATGGAAGTCAAAATGGAAGCCTTTAGAGGCATTTGGTTTTGATCCATCATAATAGAAGTCTATAGGCAGCATAACGGATCCATCTGGTTTCCGTTATGCTGGACGGAAAACAAAGTTCTGTTGACATACTGGAAATGGCAGAGATTTTTGGTCACCTTAGTTATGGTGAATATGTAAATGTATGGGTACATATGTGGCATGTATGGACTGTGCACATCCTGAACTTTTATTATGAACTCTGCTTGGGTCAGGCACAAACACAAATTTATATGCAATTCTTAATTTTTTTTATATTCGATTCAAATTTGCACAAAGGCGCCCATGAGTGTAAAGTAATAATTCATGTTTAACCCCTTAAGGACCACTGCCGTACATGTAAGGCACCGGTGGACCTGACCTAAAGACCAACGCCGTACATGTACGGCAGGCTGATTGGGTGGGTGCAGGAGCTGTGCCCGCCCGATCAGTGGCACGGATCCGGTGAAAATAGGCTTGGACCGGCCCATACGGGAACAGGTGAATCCCCCGGAGGGCCCCTGAGCAAAGTGGGCCCCTAGTCTCCCACCCCCTGCACAAGTAGAACACAACACAGTAGACTGACTGTACTACATATACAGTAGATAGGCAGTGTACAGCACCTTAAGAAACTACCCAGTTTATTATTATAGACTCATTCATGGGTATGATTCATTTATAGGTACAGAGGCAGAACAGCCAGCTATCCTCATTTTCCAGGGACCTGCCTTCTCACAGTTGCTGCAGGGACCACATATTGAATTACCTTGTAGTGTCTTGCTGCTGTGTGAGCAGATAATATTTGTATGTATCCATATGGTGGGCCCCCAAAATAAATTTTACTGGTGGGCCCTAGACAGTCCAGTCCGACACTGCCAGGAGGCATTTGCTGCCAAAAAGCAAAACGTTCTACAGTGCAGCAGCCATGCATTACCCATAGTCATATACTGTATGTTACTGTTTCTTTAAGATCACTAATGCTTGTTACAATGGCGTTTCTTGGCCAAAACAGTCTGTCTTATGCTCACAGAGACCGGCTTTCTGTAAGTGAATTAGGGCTATTGTTCATGTATGATTAGAAGGAGGAGGTAGCGTATTCTAAGACTTAACGTTTATTAGATATGCGGTTAAAAAACACGGACATAACACATGATATCAAAAAAGTGTGCACACCACAAACGTGTCACAAACACAAATGCACATAATCACAATAGGAAACCACATTGGTATGGTAAAGCCCATGTGGACAAAGTAACACTATACTCCAAAGCAGGTATATGTTCCACAGAAAAAAAAATATATATAAACAGGGACAGTCTTACCAGTGGGTGACGGTCAACTGGGTATGGTGGCGCAGTCCCAGAAGCCAGTGTTACCTGTGGAACAGGGTCCCAGATAAGACGGACTGTCCCTAAAAAACCCTACCAGGCCTATAGAGCCCTATGACCCGGCTAGGGACCGCACGTCAGGGAGCTAAACCTAAAGTGTAGGATTCCCTGGACAACCCTAACTGGGGGTACACAGTGACAAATTAACTGCGGTGTGCAAGAATCCTACGCGTTTCGTCTCAAAATTAAAGCCCCAGACTCATCAGGGGATCAGGGGCTAGCATGGGAGGGAGTATGTCCTTATTGACTGGTGTCACAACAGACAGTCCCCATGCTACTGGATACAATCTTACAGCAAAGGACTAGGATCCAGAGGGGACTTAGTCAGGGCTACTGAAGGTTGCCACCACACGCGTTCAGGGAAGTGCCATACGCTACCCCTTACCTGCAGTTACTAGGACCGAGGGACCCCCATCACTAGGGAATAGGGCCTGTACCTTATCAGCGACACGCTGTTCAGTAGCCCTGACTAAGTCCCCTCTGGATCCTAGTCCTTTGCTGTAAGAAGCGTTGACAATTTGGAAAAGAGTTTGCTGCTCACTGAGCAAGCACTCTATGGGCCAAATGTGGGGGAGGGTGGTAGCGAGGAGGCTAAGAAATGCGAGGTAGCTAGCTACGTAACAGTTAGAAAGCCAGGGAGGCTAGCCCTGATCTGACACACCCCAACGAGTTTGCACGGTTGTCAGATAAGGGGGGATGTCGGTTCAGGGAGAGCACTGCTGCAGCTGGACACTTCCTCTGCCAGTCAGGGGAATGTCAGCTCCAGTAAGCAGGGGACCAGGAGAGCAGGGCAGGCCAGACAGGTGCTGGTAGTTGGAGACTCAATTAATAGGGGTACAGATAGGGCGTTCTGTCAAAAAGACAAGGATCGTCGAACGGTGTGTTGTCTTCCTGGCACTCGAGTTCAATACATCGCGGATCGGGTTGACAGATTACTGGGAAGGGCTGGAGAAGATCCAGTGGTTATGGTCCATATCGGAACCAATGAAAAAGTTAGAGGCAGGTGGAGCATCCTTAACAATGATTTTAGGGATTTAGGTCAAAAGCTTAGGGCAAGGACCTCAAAGGTAGTATTTTCCAAAATACTACCGGTACCACGAGCCACACAAGAAAGGCAGCGGGAGATTAGGGAGGAAGGAAGGTAGGTGTAGGAAGGAGGGGTTTGGGTTCCTGGAGAACCTGCCCGACTTCTCTGTCGGCTACAAGCTCCATCGTAGGGGTGTGCTGCACTTCAATGGGGAAGGGGCAGCTGTGTTGGGGGAGAAGATGGCTAGAAGGTTGGAGCAGTGTTTAAACTAGGGACTGGGGAGGGTAATTACGTTACAGGATGGGAAGATAGTGCAGATAGAGACCGGGGGCAAGGTAATGGGACTGGGGGAGGAATGGATGGAGGGATTAGAACAGTTCTGAAGGAAAGGTGTAGGGTAAAAAATATACATAAAACTCTTAAATTTATGTATACTAATGCCAGAAGCCTGACTAAAAAAACTGGGGAACTGGAATTAGTGATGTGTGAGGAGGACTATGACATAGTGGGAATAACTGAGACATGGCTGGAGGATAGCTATGACTGGGCGGTTAATGTACAGGGTTACAGTCTGTTTAGAAAAGATCGTCAAAAGTCCTGTCTAAAGCCCACAGTCTGAGAAGATATAAGTGAGGGACATGAACATGTGGAGTCACTGTGGGTAGAAATACATGAAGGCAAAAACAATAATAAATTACTAATAGGAGTTTATTATAAACCACCTAAAGAGTCCACAGAAAATCTACTACTAAATAAGATAGACAAGGTGGCAAATCATAATAAGGTGGTTATTATGGGGGACTTCAACTACCCAGATATAGACTGGGAAACTGAAACTTGTATATCCCATAAAGGAAACTGTTTTTTGTCAATAGCCAAAGACAATTACCTTTTCCAACTGGTTCAGGACCCGACTAGAGGGACGGCCATACTGGAGTTAGTATTATCCAATAGGCCTGACAGAACAACAGATGTGCAGGTTGGGGACACCTGGGAAACAGTGACCATAAAGTAATAACCTTCCAATTATCATTCAAAGGAGCGTTTCTTCAGGGAGGAACACAATAACAAATATACCAGACTTCAAAAAAGCTAAATTTAGCCAACTAAGAGAAGCCATGGGCCTAACTAACTGGGACAAAGTCCTCAAAAATAAAAATACAGCCACAAAATGGGATATTTTTAAAAGCATCCTAAAATCTAATTGTGAGAGGTACATACCTTATGGGAATAAAAGGTTAAGGAACAAGAAAAAAACAATGTGGATAAATAGAACTGTAAAGAAAGCAATAAATGACAGGAAGAAAGCACTTAAATCACTAAAACAGGAGGGTAGCGAGGAAGTACTGAACAACTATAAGGAAAAAAATAGAACATGTAAAAAACAAATAAAAGCAGCCAAACTAGAGACCGAGAGATTAATTGCCAAAGAGAGGAAAACTAACCCTAAAATGTTCTTCAATTATATAAATGGTAAAAAGTATAAATTTGAAAGTATCGGCTCTCTACAGAGTAATGAGAGGGGAGTTGCAGAGAATGATGAGGAGAAAGCAAAGCTATAAAATATTTTTTTCTCCACTATATTCACTGAGGAAAATAAACTGTCAGATGATATGCAGAATGTAAAAGTAAATTCCCCATTAAAAGTGCCTTGTCTGACCCAGGAAGAAGTACCGGTTAGCATACACCCCCGTAGAGAATTAAGTAATGTCATAGCCAGACCCTTATTTCTGATATTTGTGGACTCTATACTGACAAGGAGTGTTCCAGGGGATTGGTGCATAGCAAATGTGGTGCCAATATTCAAAAAAGGTCCAAAAACAGAGCCCGGAAAATATAGGCAGGTAAGTTTAACATCTGTCGTGGGTAAACTGTTTGAAGGTTTTCTAAGAGATGCTATCTTGGAGTACGTCAATGAAAATAATCAAATAACGCCATATCTGCATGGCTTTGTGAGGGATCGGTCATGTCAAACTAATTTAATTAGTTTTTATGAGGAGGTAAGTTCTAGACTTGACAGCGGCGAATCAATGGATGTCGTATATTTGGACTTCTCCAAAGCATTTGACACTGTACCACATAAAAGGTTAGTATATAAAATGAGAATGCTCGGACTGGGAGAAAACGTCTGTATGTGGGTAAGTAACTGGCTGAGTGATAGAAAACAGAGGGTGGTTATTAACGGTAAATACTCAGATTGGGTCACTGTCACTAGTGGGGTACCTCAGGGGTCAGTATTGGGCCCTATTCTCTTCAATATATTTATTAATGATCTTGTAGAAGGCTTGCACAGTAAAATCAAAATTTTTCAGATGACACTAAACTGTGTAAAGTAATTGACACGGAAGAGGACAGTATACTACTACATAGGGATCTGGATAGATTGGAGGCTTGGGCAGAGAAGTGGCAGATGAGGTTTAACACTGACAAATTTAAGGTTATGCACATGGGAAGGAAAAATGCAAATCACCTGTACATACTAAATGGTAAAACACTGGGTAACACTGACATGGAAAAGGAACTAGGAATTTTAGTGAACAGCAAACCAGCTGCAAAGGCCAATAAGATAATGGGTTGCATCAAAAGGGGCAAAGATGCCCGTGATAAGCACATAGTCCTACCACTTTACAAATCACTATTCAGACCACACATGGAGTACTGTGTACAGTTCTGGGCTCCTGTGAACAAGGCAGACATAGCAGAGCTGGAGAGGGTGCAGAGGAGGACAACTAAAGTAATAACTGGAATGGATGGGCTACAGTAGCCTGTAAGATTATCAAAATTAGGGTTATTCACTTTAGAAAAAAAGACGACTGAGGGGAGATCTAATTACTATGTATAAATATATCAGGGGTCAGTACAGAGATCACTACCATCATCTATTTATCCCTAGAACTGTGACGAGGGATCATCCTCTGCGTCTGGAGAAAAGAAGGTTTCTACACAAACAGCAGTTCCTGATTGCAATGGACATGTTGTGTTAGACAACTGTTCACATGGTGCAGTACTGCGTGTGGCATTTGTTTTTGTGGCGCTGTACTAGGGCCATGGGTTGCATTGTCGGACAGCTGGTTGCTGTTTGACTCCTGGGTCCTGCCGCCTACTAGGGCAATGCCGCAGTGTGCTGCACCTTTTTTGTCAGAGTTGGTCCCACTCAAAGAGGCGACCTTGGCGTGGTGAGTGGGCTTATGCCTTTTGATCAAAATGTACACCAATGCCTCTTGTATAGGGGGCTTTACACTTTTATATTGCGCTGAGTAGCGAATTTAATTAGATCTAAGCATAGCATTGTAGATGCGCGATCCAGTTCTGTTTTTTCTGCCTTTGATATAAACATAGAAGAGGATTCTTTACGGTAAGACCAGTGAGACTATGGAACTCTATGCCTGAGGAGGTGGTGATGGGGTGTTCACTAAAAGAGTTCAAGAGGGGCCTGGATGTCTGGATGTATTTCTGGAGTGTAATAATATTACAGGCTATAGTTACTAGAGAGGGGTCGTTGATCCAGGGAATTATTCTGATTGCCTGATTGGAGTCAGGAAGGAATAAGCCAATTGTGATGAGCTCATACAGGCCTTACAGCTGCTACACAGACAGGATCCGTTGTGCGTCTCATTTTTCCTTCCTTCTGACAGATCAAAAGAAGGGTCAAATAAATGATGATGTCAACCAGGCCAAAATGGCAAAATAGTGGCCCAGTCATGGAGTGGGGAGGGTGGGAGAAAAGCTTGAGAAGTCCATAGAGTGGCCCAATGACATAGTGTTGAGGTAGCAGCAGCAGCAGCATGACTAGACCACAGAGGTGACATAGTGGGGATGTGTCAGTAGCATGAGGAGACCACAGAGTGGCCAATTTACATAGTGTTGAGGTGGCTGCATGAGGAAGTCACGGAGTGGCCCAGTGACATAGTGTTGAGTTAGTAGCAGCATGAGGAGGCCACAGACTGGCAAGGTGACATAGTGTGGAGGTGGAAGCAGCAGCATGAGGAGGCCACAGAGTGGCAAGGTGATATAGTGTGGAGGTGACAGCAGCAGCATGAGGGGGACACAAAGTGGCCCCGTAACATAGTATTGATTTAGCAGCAGAATTAGGAGACCAGAGATTGAAGAGGTGACATAGTGTGGAGGTGGCAGCAGCAGCAGCATGAGGAGGCCACAGGCTAGCAAGGTGACATAGTGTGGAGGTGGTAGCATCATGAGGAGGGCACAGACTGGCAAGGTGACATAGTGTGGAGGTGGCAGCAGCGTGAGGAGACCACAGAGTGGCACAATAGCAGAGTGTGGAGGTGGCAGCAGTATGAAGAGACCACAGGGTGGCACAACTAAAGAGTGTGGAAGTGGCAGCAGCCTGAGGAGGCCATAGACTGGCAAGGTGACATAGTGTAGAGGTGGCAGCAGCAGCACGAGGAGGTCACAGACTGGCAAGGTGACATAGTGTGGAGGTGGCAGCAGCAAGAGGAGACCACAGAGTGGCACAATGACAGAGTGTGGTGGTGGCAGCAGCAGCATGGGGATGCCACAGACTGGCAAGGTGACAAAGTGTGGAGGTGGCAGCAGTAGCAGCATGAGGAGGCCACAGAGTGGCACAATAACAGAGTGTGGAGGTGGCAGCAGCATAAGGAGACCACAGAGTGGCACAATGACAGATTGTGAGGGTGGCAGCAGCAGCATGAGGAGACCACAGACTGGCAAGGTGACATAGTGTGGAGGTGGCAGCAGCAGCAGCAGCATAAGAAGGCCACAGACTGGCAAGGTGACATAGTGTGGAGGTGGCAGCAGCAGCATGAGGAGACCTGAGTGTTGAGGTGGCAGCAGCATCAGGAGAGCACAGAGTTACCTGGTGACAGAGTGGGCAGGTGGGTGGCAATAACAGTACCCACTGACAATGGTGGGTGTAAGACGGAGCACTTGGCATCAGATGTGTGGCCTCAGGCGGGTGGCAGCATCAGAATAGTAGCTAAGGCAGGTAGCCAGAAGAAACCGGTCTCTTTTGTCAAGGTTTGGGAGAGGCAGCATGGATGATCTAATCTGATGCATCAGGCATTGGTGGGTGGAAATATTGGCTGATCCACGCCTGATTCATCTTGAGAAAGATCAGTCTCTCCGCATTTTGGGTGGACAGGCCAGTTCTCCTTGGGGTAACTATGGCCCAGCCACACTAAACACCCACTCTGATACCACACTACTAGCTGGGCAGGACAGCTTTTCCAGGGCAAACTTGGCTCAGTAGTCCAGCGGATCTTCAATGTCGGGTGGCAGAGTGTTGTCCAAGTATTCCACCACCTTCTGGTTCAGGTTCTGCTCCAGGTCTAGCTGCTGCTGCTGGTGAGTAGTTTCTTCACTAGGCAGGTGAAGAAAGCTGCTCATCATCGACTCTAGACTCAAGTGCTGCTGATGGAGCTGGTACTGCTCCTACCCCCCCCCCCCCCACCCTGCCATAGCAGCCATAGCAGTGGAACGAGAGTGCAGAGGCCCCCTCCCCTGGTCAGACGTGCGAGAGGATGGAAGATGGTTCAGATAGACTGCAGCTAACTGCCTACATAGGATGTCTCTATAGTAGTTGAGATTGTCCTCCCTCTCAGTGGGTATAAAAAAGGCCCCCATTTTGGACCAGTAGCGAGGGTCCAACAAGGTAGAGAGCCAGAAGTCATCCCTCTGCCAAATGGTGACAATTTGGCTGTCACTACCCAAGCAAGTGAGCATGCAGCGGGCTATTTGCGCAAGTGACTCGGAGGGACTCCCTACCTCCATCTCCACTGCATACTGCCACGGTGTGCCTGGATCATCTGCCTCGTCTTTCTCATCTTCCTCTTGCTCCTCCGGCTGCTGCTGCTCCTGCTCCTCCTCTGCTGTCACCTATTTAGAAAAACCACCCATTTCACTTCACATTGCTTGTGCTCCAATGTCCTCTTCCTCCTACAGTTCAGCCCCTACTGGGCTCATGTGGCCATGAGATATAGGAGCCATGTCTTCAGTCCCCTGACCAGCCAGATTTACCAGCATCTGTTCCACGATATGAAGCAGTGGAGTGATGTTGTTCATCCCATAGTCCAGGTGACTGACAAATAATGTGGCATCCTCAAATGGCCTGAGCAAACAGCAGGTATTACGCATGAGCTGCCACTGGCTGACATCGCAGTTACACAGGGGAGTACTCCTGTCCGCTTGGATCATCAAGAAATTGTATATAGCCTTTCTCTGTTCATATAGTCAGTCCAACATATGGAGGGTGGAAACGTCGCATATCAGCCTATGTTGGGGGACACCGTTCTGCCGCTGCAGCTCAAGGAGGGTGTGCTAGGCGGTGTAAGAGTGGCTGAAGTCCATGCAACGTTTCCTGGCCATTTTTAGGATGTTTTGCAGATGGGTGGAAGACTTCAGGAACCGCTTGACAACCAGATTGAACACGTGTGCCATGCAGGGCGCATGGCTCAGCCCTCCTTGATGCAGCAACGACACTATGTTCTTTCCGTTGTCGGTCACCATGGTTCTGATTTTGAGATGTTGCGGAGAAAGCCAGGTTTTGATTTCTTGATGAAGGACACGGAGCAGTTCCTCCCCTGTGTGATCCGTTCGCCCAGGCAAACGAGGTGTAGAACAGCGTGACACAGCCGTGCCCAGCACATGTGACGTGCTGGAGGAGCACTGTGAATTGTCCCTGCAGTAGAGGCTGAGGACACGGTGGAGGATGAGGAGGCAGAGGCGGACATTGTCGCAGGAACAACGTGGAGGTGGAAGCGGCGTCACCTGGCCAAATTTCTGATTTGGCTGGGCAGGAACCACATTTACCCAGTGGACCGTAAAAGGCATATATTGTCCTTGACCATGGTTCCAGCTCCACACGTCAGCACTTCTATGCACTTTGGCAGACAGCGACAGGCTCAAGGACTGGCCCACCTTCTGTTCTACATATTTTTGCAGGACTGGTA
Source organism: Bufo gargarizans (assembly GCF_014858855.1). Lineage (NCBI taxonomy): Eukaryota > Metazoa > Chordata > Amphibia > Anura > Bufonidae > Bufo > Bufo gargarizans. The sequence goes on along the minus strand of NC_058085.1, from coordinate 49,216,240 downwards.
CTGCCTTTTTGGCAATGAAATGACGGCTTTGGACTCTCCACCTCGGTTCGGCACAAGCCATCAGTTCTCTGAAAGGTGAAGAGTTCACCACTTGGAAAGGGGGGGGGGGACTGCAGCACCAGCAACTTGGACAGGAGCACATTCAGCTTCTGCATCGTTGAATGAGTGCATGCATACCTTTGTCTCTTGGCAATCGCTTCGGTGATCGATTGCTGACAGAATGACTGACGAGGAGTAGGAGGGCGAGAAGCAGGAACATCAGGACTGTTAGATGATGGGAAGGACAGACAGTTCCCTTCGACTGAGGTGGTGGAGCCTTGACTGCCTGAATTCGGGTGCGTGCCACTGGGTGATGCAGCAGTTGCTGCGGCAGGCTGGACCACCACATTGGAGCCACGGTTCTCCCAGGCCACTTTATATTGACGCTGCATATGTTGACGCAGGGACGTGGTGCCAACATTGGCAGGTGAGAACATTTGCACCCCGATAAAGAGAACAGTTAGCTTGAATTATAGAGGTATCATCTATTGCAAACCTGAAAGCAGCAGTATAATTGCAATTTGGATCCCCAGTCAGTGTAGCTAGGTGTAATATGATTGTTCTTATTACCCAGGCTGTACACTCCCCTATTGAACCCTGTTCTGCTTCAATACTGTGGAAGAATGCCTCCCTTTTGCTACACTTCTAATGCTCTTTCCCTGAACTTCTATTCAGCAAAATAAAAGTTTTAAAGTCTTTTCTACCAATGTCTCTAGCGCCTGCTGACGTCTCTCCCTGCACTAAGTGCACACTGGAAAGTGGCTGAATCCAAGATGGCTAAGTCTATTTATAGGGCTGTGACATCACAGGGCTGACTGGCTGCTGATTGGCTGCATGCATGGCATTGTGGGTCATCCCTCGTTCCCAGAGTCCTTTGCTCCATGTCCTAACATGTGCAGCAAATTTTTCCGGAAATTCGGATCGAATTCCACTTCGTCAACTTCAATTTGCTCATCTCTAGTGCACACTCTAGAGCCTTGATACAAATAAAAATCACAGGGAAGTCAATCAGGAATCAGCACTAGTCTTAAATCCTCCGCCTAGGGGCTCATTCAGACGGCCTTATGCTGTCTGCAAAAAAGTGCATCCGTTTGTTTGCAGACAGTAATTTTTGAGGACCTATAGACTTCAATGGGTCCATGTTCTGATTTTCACTGACAAGTATAGTACATGTTTTATTTGGTTTGCGGAGCCGTAGAACAGAAGAAAGGGGTCCCATAGAAGTGAATAGGTCTGCATCTAATCCGCAAATAGACAGATCCGCATTTTTGTGGACAGCATACGGACATCTGAATGAGCCCTAACTCTGGTTGGACACAGGGTCAGAAACGTGATTATCTCGGCTTCTGGGACTTGATTGGTCAGCACAGAAGCCCTGCCAGCATAGCCCTGCATAGTGATTTGGTCAGGTGAACCACGGACCATACTGTATATGCATACTAGACCAGACGCCAAAGTGGTTGCCAAAATGCATGTCAGGTATGGTGGGTGCACTGTGGCTTTCACGTTTTGTACTTTCTCTGACCTTTTGGCTACTATTTCGATAGTTGTTTATGTGAATATTGTTTGTGTTTGTCTTATATGCATATGCAGTCTAGAGCTATATGTATTCTGTATATGGTCCTCAATATTACATTTTATATATTTATCTTCACATTTGCACTTTGGACTTGGGAAAATATTCATTGACAACTTGGACGACTCATCATCTAGGTACAGTCAGGTCCAGAAATATTGGGACATCGACACAATTCTAACATTTTGGGCTCTATACACCACCACAATGGATTTGAAATGAAACAAACAAGATGTGCTTTACCTGCAGACTGTCAGCTTTAATTTGAGGGTATTTACATCCAAATCAGGTGAACGGTGTAGGAATTACAACAGTTTGCATATGTGCCTCCCACTTGTTAAGGGACCAAGTAATAGGACAGAATAATAATCATAAATCAAACTTTCACTTTTGGTTACTTGGTTGCAAGTATCATATGCATCCCACTTGGTGACCCAATCTCAGTGTGAAGGCTTGGAACTTAAAATGCAGGGCCAGTGCAGGGAAAGAGTATCGCTGTGTGCATTACATTCTAGTGCGCCTACACAGGCTCCGACTGGCCCACAGGGGAGGTGGGGGATTCCTCGGTGGGCCCCCAGTCTCCTGCGCCCGGAGATAAGACAGAGGAGTAATTATTTCTCTTGTTTCTCAGGAGAAATAACTATTGTAGTCACTAGGTGGCAGTATCGCAAAGTGATGCAGCCTCCTACTGGTGTAAATTGTATAGGAGGCCCTGCAGTATCTTCTAGGCTTCCCGGGCTGATGGCAGTGAAGGAGGAGAGAACATGTCTGGCCATCCTCCTGCCCTCTCTGCTGTGGTTGCCGGAGAGAAGGACTCCTCTGCAGTGCTGGGCTGATTTCTCAGGTGTGTGACAGTAGTGATCTGTAGGAGACTGTAAGGGGGAAATAGGGGATTTGTTTATAGTAGACTCAGATCTTTGTATGTGTGCTGCTCTCTGCAGAGTTCAGAGTGGCATTGGGGGGAATCTGCCCTAGGTCCCCCCAATGCCACTGCTTTAGGTGCACTCCCATTAGTGCCACAGCTCAAGATGCCACCCAATGCCCCCACTCTAAATGCAGCCCTAGTATTGCCTCTTCTCCAGTTGCCCCCTAATATCTCTGTTCCAGGATCACAACTATTACCCTGCCTCAGGCAACCCTAATGCCTCTGCTTTAGGTGCACCACAATAAATACCCCATCTCCAGATGCCCCCACTCTAAATACACCGCTAATATTGCCATCTTGTCCAGTTACCCCTGCTCCAGGATCCCCACTAATACCCTGCCTCAGGTGACCCTAATGTCTCTGTTTCAGTTATGACCCTCCATTTGTGCCCTTTGCCCACGTTACTCCTCTAGAACCTTTGCTTGGGCTTTGTTAAAGGTTATGACTGCAAAGAGGTTGGCCTTATGACTGAAAAATTCTGCACAGTGCGTCATATTCTCCAGTATTGACACATATGGTTTACATGGCGGTAGTGATGATATTCCGTATTTACAGGCATCACTGCTGCCATGTAAAGAGATACTGGTGGTGGAGTGGTGAAGGATTTAAAGGGGTTGTCCAGGTTTTCACGTTATCCTCTCCACACCATAGGGCATAACTATATGATTAGTAGGGTCTGATTCTGTGACCCCCTCTGATCCCAGGAACGGGTCCTGTTCCCCCTCTTTATGGTGTGACAGGCCACACATACGCCTTGCTGCTCCATTCATTCTGTTTGGGACCTCTGGAAGTAGCCAGCGCTGTACTCCACCATCTCCAGCGACCCCATAGAGAATGGATGGAGAGGCAGGGCATATGCTCGACCTGCCACTCAATCAAGAAGGGGGATCAGTGGGGGCTCCAGCGTTCAGACCTACACGGATCACCGATAGAGGATTCCTATAAAAGTGGACACAGGTCCTTTAACAGGCGAGCATTTTTTTTTTAGTTTGACACATATTTTGGACCAGATTTTTAATTTAAATTTTATTAATTTTTTTTTACACCCAAAGAAAACCTTTAAGGATAGGGAATGTGAAAAGGTCCAACAGCTATGACACGACAGCTGATAAGTGTCTGATTGATGGGGTCTGACTGCTGGGACCCCCATGATTAAGGGAATGTGGTCTTAAGACCCCTGTGTACATAGATTGGCGGTAATGTAATTGAATGTCTCAGGACCCCTTTTTTCTTATCATCTATCCTGTAGATAGACAATAGTTCATTATGGTACGACAACCCTTTTAATTATAATTCTTCCAAACCAAAAATTATTGAAAATTGTTTCCTAGTAGAATAAACAATTTTTATTTATCATGATTAAAAAGAACAAATAAATACAACATGATGGTAGGAAATCCAATTAAATAGCGCCGCATAACAATTCATAACCTTCCTGTGTGACTACAAACAAGTATAAACAAAATTCATGAGCCAAAAAGCCAGAGTTTGAAATAATATAAAGTGTGAGCCCAGATAAAGTTAATACCCAATGATAGGATGAGGAGTAGTAACAATATCGGGTGAAATTACCACCTCAAAATAAACTCCGATCCTACATTGGAAATAGTATATGGTGTGACTGATGCTCAATAAATAAGTAAAAAGTAAAGTGCTACGTGCATGACTGATGTCCAAAAGTATCTAAACAAGTAACTTGCCAGAATGTGAATGGTGGAGCGGCTGCTATATCCTCTACGCGTGTTTCACGATTAGGCTTCTTCTGGAGGAGTGGTTTACACTGGGGTGGGAAGGGAGATTTAAAGTGCTAAAGGCCAATGGCAAGGAGGATATGAAGGCGCGTGATCGGTAGGATATGAAGGCGCATTAACTATTACTGCCAGCCTTGTCAGAGTAGCTTCCGCCCGTCCCCTGAGTCAGACGCAAGAGAGGTCAATCCTCTACACGCAGTGCTGAAGGATTGACGTCGCCCGCGTCCTAACTCCATGGAGTCAGGCGAAAGCATCGAAGCCTCGGAATGGTCATAGGCATTTGGTCGCAAGAGGGTAAGATCTTTCAAAGCCTCTATGTATACAACACCAAGATAGTAGAGAGAGTCAAAGCTAGGAAACCAATGATGCCTAATGGAAAAAGACTTCAAAGGGAATAAAGTACATTGGTATCGACTAATTAAATAACGATACAGTATATACCAATTTAAATAGTACTCATAACTACCTACCTATAAATTACCCACCTATTATTTACTATAAAGGTGCCACATATGAAATAAAGTGCATGGTGCAATATATAACCATATATGAAATAAGGTGCATAGTGCTGTTAAAAATAGCAATATAAAAAACTTATGATACATCACACTCATCTATTGATTAATTGTGAATTAGCAAAATAGTGATAGTGATATTAAAAATCAGCTCAAATAAAAAACAAAACAAAAAAAAAACACCAAAGTAAAAGTGCAAATTATACGGTGGTGCAAAAATAAACCAACAACTGTGAGATACGTGTTTCTTTGTTAGTGTTGTTATCTTTTTTATATCCTTAGTTCACGTTTTTTCCTTTTTTTTTTTTTTCCTTTTCTTCTCCTTTTTTCCTTCCTTTTTTCCGGTTTAAGTTTTTTATTATTTTCACGTCCTTTTTCCTCTCATTCTTCCATGGACTGAATTATCCCCACTTCACCGCAAATTTCTGCTAATCTGTTAAAAAAAACATAAGACTCTTCGCCCTATAAGACGCAGGTTTTAGAGCAGGACAATAAGAAAAAAACATTTTTAATTAGATCTCAGATCAGGCCACCAATGTTAATCAGACCTCATCTGACAGCCCCAATCAGACCCCCAATGTTAATAAGCCCCTTAATCGGACCTCAAATCAGACCCCCAATGTTAATAAGACCCCAGTAAGACCTCAAATCAGACCCCCATGCCTCAGATCAGCCCCCCATGCCATTTATGAGCCTCTATTATGAGCCCCCATGCCAATTATGAGCCCCCATCAGTCCCCATGCCAGTTATGAGCCCCCTTGCTATTTATGACCCCCCATGCCATTTATGAGCCCCCATTATGATCCTCCAGTGCCATTTATTATGCCCCCAGTTCCATTTATTATGCCCCCAGTGCCATTTATTATGCCCCCAGTATGAGCCCCAGTGCCATAGAGCAAATAAAATAAAAAACCCACTTACCTCTCCTGCTCCTCGACGCCGCCGCTCCTCAACTCCTGCGCGCTTTGTCTTCTTCCTGCTGTCGGCTCTGCTGTGACCTGATGCGCACAGCGTGAGGTCACAGCACGCCCTCACACTGTGCGCAGCCTTCACAGCCGAGGACCAGGAAGCGGTGAGTACAGAGCCTTCACCGCTTCCCGGTCCTCCGGTACTAATGAGCGCTTCCAAAATGGAAGCGCTTCATTAGTGTTCGCCCCTTTTGGGAGGAAAATTTTGTCTTATAGGGCAAGAAATACGGTATGTATGTACAATATTATAAATTATCCCTCATAATAACTGTTAAAAACTATACCTATTGATTTATAACCCACAGATATACAGAACTAACCCTCAAAAGACAATAATACTGCTATAGTATTAAAGAAAAGCACTACATCCTACATTTTCATTCAACCCTCTAGGTGCCATTAAGCCTAGTCTAAATATCCACCTACTTTCCCATTGAGCCAATTTTTTTCCTTTATTTCCTCCTCTTAAAACAAAATAGGAACAACTTGAAATGTTTCGGAATCGTCTTCAGATTATCAATATCATCATCATCTTTCGCCTCTTCAATGTCCCTCACATGTTCTCTAATTCTCTTCTGCAATTCTCTTGTTGTGAGGCCCACATAGATTTTATCACAAGGACACGTTGCATAATAAATTACCCCTGTAGAAGAATACGAAATGTATTCTCTGATTTCAAAAGTCTTTCTCTTCGGGTCCATTCACACGTCCGTTGTTTCTTTCCTGATCTGTTCCGTTTTTTGCTTAACAGATCTGGACCAGATCTGTACCCATTCATTTTCAATGGGTACTGAAAAAAAATCTGACATTGTGCTGTCCGATTTTTTTCAGGACCCATTGAAAATGAATGGGTTCAGATCTGGTCCAGATCCGTTCCGCAAAAAACTGAACAGATCAGGAAAGAAACAACGGACGTGTGAATGGACCCTTATCCAGTAAAACTTATTGATCTTTCCATATTTTTACATTTATTAGTGTCCCCCTTCCTATAGTTGTTTCTTATATATAAGGACTTTGGACCAGAATATAATTTAGATTCCTCGATCTTTTTGCAGTCAGTTATTTATTTCATTAGGGCAAAGCAATTTCTCTCTTGTTTTATGTTTTGCTATTTGCATTCATTTTCTAATCTGCCTGTTACTATAACCCCTCTCTTGGAATCGTTTTTGATACTGTGTTTCTTTGGAACAGATTATTTTTAGTCTCAGGAACTGACCTGTGGGGATTCCATCGATAGTTGATTTGGGATGTGCTGAGTTGGCATGCAAGAGCGAATTAGTCGCAGTTTGTTTTCTATAGATGTCGGTTTCCAGTTTCCCACTCTCTCCGACTTTGATTTCGAGATCCAGAAAATCGACTTCTCTTGCTGCCTGAAAGGAAAGTTTAATGTTCAAATTATTCATATTCAGATCTTTCATAAATTCTTTGAGATCCTCACACGACTATTCCCACAAAAACAGCACATCATCGATGTATCGCATCCAATTATGCACCTTTTCGATACCTCTGATATCTTCATCATGGAAGATTCGCTTCTCCCAAGCTCCCAAGAATAAATTTGCATACAAGGGGGCTCACGTGGCCCCCACTGCCACTCCTTGCATTTGTAAATAATATTTATCTTTAAAAACAAAAAAATTATGTTTTAAAACAAAATCTTTTTCCATTAGGCATCATTGGTCTCCTAGCTTTGACTCTCTCTACTATCTTGGTGTTGTATACATGGAGGCTTTGAAAGACCTTACCCTCTTGCGACTAAGTGCGCATGACCATTCCGAGGCTTCGGTGCTTTGGCCTGTCTCCATAAAGTTAGGACGCGGGCGACGTCAATCCTTCAGCACTGCGTGCGGAGGATTACCCTCTTCTGCGTCAGATTCAGGGGAAGGGTGGAAGCTACTCTGACAAGGCTGGCAGTAATAGGTCATCCGCCATTAGTACGGCCGTAATGAGATACCGATCACGTGCCTTTAGATCCTCCTTGCCATTGGCCTTTAGCACTTTAAATGTACCTTCCCACCCCAGTGTAAACCACTCCTCCAGAAGCCTGTCAGAGTGATTCTATCAAGGTAGAGATTGAGTAATTATTTTGGCCGAGAAATACACAGACAGATGCAGATAGCTTTGTCTGAGGAGATCTGGTTAGACCGCCCATAAGTGCTTTATTTTATACACTTCAGATTATAGGAGTTACAACAAATGTGGGTGTTATGATTGGATAATAAAGGTTATATAATTACACGTGATAAATATTGGCAATGAAAACGTTACATAACAAGGCAATATTTCAATATGACAAGATCCAACAGTTTCAAAGGTCATGTTCCCATAACTGGCTTGGAAGCATCTTGACGCCAGCTCATCACTATTTACGGTTCCTGGAATTTCAGCAACATCATCATAAAGGCCCATATTGAAGATTATCCAACTAAAAGCTGCTGCACAATAGCTTGCAAAATCTCCCTCATACTCCCTTCTTCCTCTGGGTAGCCTGACAGGCCTTACTCCCCCTTTCCTTCACAGACTGCTGTCTCCACTTATGTTCCGATAACCTTAGTCCCAGTAAATGTGCTTAGTAGAATATTTGATAAAGGTTACACTAGACTGATATAATCCTTCTGATAAAATATTAATATACATTTAATATGAATATAAACTATACTTTGAGCACCATTACATAACTACTCTCACAAGCCTAATCGTGAAACACGCGTAGAGGGGATAGCAGCCGCTCCACCATTCACATTCTGGTATGTTACTTGTTTAGATACTTTTGGCCATCAGTCATGCACGTAGCACTTTACTTTTTACTTATTTATTGAGCATCAGTCACATTATATACTATGTCCAATGTGGGTTCGGAGTTTATTTTGAGGTGGTAATTTCACCCGATATCTTTACTACTCCTCATCCTATCATTGGGTATTAACTTTATCTGGGCTCACACTTTATATTATTTCAAACTCTGGCTTTTTGGCTCAGGAATTTTGTTTACACTTGTTTGTATTCACACAGGAAGGTTATGAATTGTTATGCGGCGCTATTTAATTGGATTCCCTACCATCATGTAGTATTTATTTGTCCTTTTAATTAAATTTAATAAAAAATTGTTTGTTGTACTAGGAAACAATTTTAACTCATTTTTTGTTTGGAAGAGACATATTGATTGAGTGTTCCTGTTAGGTTTAGCGAAGTATTGCAGGATCTTTTTTGGTACTTTTTAATTATAATATAGATTATGTACAATATGAGGAGGCTAAGATTTGGTAAATTTCATGACAGACATTTATGCTTAAAGGGGTTAAAGGGTTTGTCTCACTTCAGTAAATGGCATTTATTATGCAGTTAATACAAGGCACTTACTAATGTATTGTGATTGTCCATATTGCCTCCTCTCCATCACATTATACACAGCACGCATCCGTGATTACGACCACCCTCCAATCCAGCAGCGGTGGCCGTGCTTACACACTATAGGGAAAGGCTTGACGTGCACATAGGCCAACACCTTTACCTATAGTGTGCAAGCATTCCCACCGCTGCTGGATTGCAGAGTGGTCAAAACCATGGATACAAGCTGTATATAATGTGATGGAAAAGAGTCAATATAGACAATCACAACATTATGTCCAGAGAGTGTAATAGTTCGCTTTTGAGGTTTACTTTACTAATCATCTCTATAAAAAAAGCAATAACCAGATCCTAAAAAAGATAAATTAACCCAAAAGAAATGTAGCAAATGCCATTAACCATGTGACTATTAGTAATCCAACCCCCAACAGCGAGGAATATGTTATTAATCAGGAAAAAAACATTACCAGTCAGCCCAAAAAAATAGAACAAAACCCAAGGATAATTTTCCTAATGTAAATATAGCGAGGGATGAAGCGCTAGATGTAGCGACCCCCTTGGACCCCTCTAATGCAGGAAAACAAAATAACGTACAGAAGAATCCCCCTCCTATACCTTCCAAGACCCACACAACCGATATACACTCTGATAATACAGATGGCTCCCCTACTGAGGAGTTTTTAAAATGTAAAGCACTAAAATCAAAGTACTTTGAATACAAAAATAGGAATCATATGCCCATGAAGGAATGTCATATAGATGGTCCTACGCCTCTTCCCTCATTAATCTTACCCCAACTGTTGGTAACAACAATATTTAGAGCCTTTCTCCCAATCCTCATGGAACTGCTGTTGACAACAATATATTGAACCTCTCCCCCACTCTTCATGGAACTAACCCCCCCCCCCCCCCCCACACGCACGTGAGGCTGATTATCTTGTAGATACCTCTTTAGCCAGCAATATTACCATCCACCAAATATCCCTACAGGATATTACCGACACTAATAACCACATCATCACCATTGATAATACCAGTTCAGGTGCCATCGCCCTGGTACTTTTTAAGGCCATGCAAAAAACTCCCATCACCCCAACTAGAGAAAATAGATTCCCCCCCCCCCCCCCAAAAAAAAAAAACATAAATCACCCAATATTTCAAACCTACCTCTGGAAAAAGAAAAAGAAAAAGAAAATCAGAACACGAGGTAGTAGGGGATGTAAACAAAAAAGGAAAATCACTCTAGGCACCAATACACCCAAAAAAAACAATAAGAATCCACATCAACCGTGAAGATTTTCAATCTCTCTTCCCACATACTAACAACATCCGAGACCAAATTATTACAAAAATAACTTTCTTTCTGTCCGCACAATAACATCAATCCTTTTGAGCTATTTTTAGACATGCAAGAATTCAGGAGGAACCTGACAATCAAGAGACATTTTGAACTAGAAAATACTAAAAACGTCCATGAAAATAAAACTCATAGAAGAAACCCCAGTGAACTATTTATATAAACATAGAAACATAGAATGTGTCGGCAGATAAGAACCATTTGGCCCATCTAGTCTGCCCAATATACTGAATACTATGAATAGCCCCTGGCCCTATCTTATATGAAGGATGGCCTTATGCCTATCCCATGCATGCTTAAACTCCTTCACTGTATTTGCAGCTACCACTTCAGCAGGAAGGCTATTCCATGCATCCACTACTCTCTCAGTAAAGTAATACTTCCTGATATTACTTTTAAACCTTTGCTCCTCTAACTTAAAACTATGTCCTCTTGTAGCAGTTGTTCTTCTTTTAAATCTTCTCTCCTCTTTTACCTTGTTGATCCCCTTTATGTATTTAGCAGTTTCTATCATATCCCCTCTGTCTCGTCTTTCTTCCAAGCTATACATGTTAAGTTCCTTTAATCTTTCCTGGTAAGTTTTATCCTGCAATCCATGTACCAGTTTAGTAGCTCTTCTCTGAACTCTCTCCAAAGATATACAAACATCAAGAAGTCCACCCTAAATCAAGTTTCTTACCTCTCCAAAAACACCATATACCAGCTATTTTTGACCTACAAATGATTACCTCTAGATCTGTACCCCCTAATCAAAAAGGGAATTTAACTAAACATGAACAAAATGCCCTAAAAAATCCTAAAAAATAATGATATAATCATCTGCCCAGCAGATAAAGGTGGGGGGGGTTGTTCTCCAGAATTATGATGACTACGAAAAAGAAGCTCAAAATATCCTCAATGATACCACCTACTATCAAAAAATCTCCAATAATCCATTTCCTGATGTAAACAAGAAACTGACCAATCTAATAGAAGATGCCTATGTCAAACAATACATAAATAAAAAAGAAACTTTCTACTGCCGAGATCCCTTTGTACACCCTACTTTTACCATCTCCCAAAAATTCAGAAAAGTATGATAAATCCACCAGGTAGATCTATTGTCTCAAATACAAAATACACCACAAGTAACCTCTCACACTATCTAGATCTTTTACTACAACCATACGTGAGGGAACTACCCAGCTATCTCCACGAACATAGTCCTACCACTTTACAATCGCTAGTCAGACCACACATGGAGTACTGTGTACAGTTCTGGACTCCTGTGAACAAGGCAGACATAGCAGAGCTGGAGAAGGTCCAGAGGAGGGCAACTAAAGTAATAACTGGAATGTGGCAACTACAGTACCCTGAAAGATTATCAACATTAGGGTTATTCACTTTAGAAAAAAGACGACTGAGGGGAGATCTAATTAATATGTATAAATATATCAGGGGACAGTACAGAGATCTCTCCCATCATCTATTTATCCCCAGGACTGTGACTGTGATGAGGGGACATCCTCTGCGTCTGGAGGAAAGAAGGTTTGTACACAAACATAGAAGAGGATTCTTTACGGTAAGAGCAGTGAGACTATGGAGCTCTCTGCCTGAGGAGGTGGTGATTGTGAGTACAATAAAGGAATTCAGGAGGGGCCTGGATGTATTTCTGGAGTGTAATAATATTACAGGCTATAGCTACTAGAGAGGGGTCGTTGATCCAGGGAGTTATTCCGATTGCCTGATTGGAGTCGGGAAGGAATTTTCTATTCCCCTAAAGTGGGGAAAATTGGCTTCTACCTCATAGTTTTTTTTTTTTTTGCCTTCCTCTGGATCAACTTGCAGGATAACAAGCCGAACTGGATAGACAAATGTCTTTTTTCGGCCTTATGTACTATGTTATGTATGTACTATGACTCCAGTCAATTAGTGAGCTAAGGGTAGTGTCCCGAACTATTCGCCCGCGAACAGTTCCCGGCGAACATAGCTTGTTCGCGTTCGCCGCTGCGGGCGAACATATGCGATGTTCGGTCCGCCCCCTATACATCATCATTGAGTAAACTTTAACCCTGTACCTTACATTCAGCAGACACATTCCAGCCAATCAACAGCAGACCCTCCCTCCCAGACCCTCCCACCTCCTGGACAGCATCCATTTTAGATGCCTTCACAGAGAGAGGAGGGAGAGTGTAGCTTCTGCTGATTCAATAGGAAAAGCGTTAGCTAGGGCATTGTTCTGTGTCCACGGACTCATCTGCTCTAAGGACAGCGTCCTGACAGCACCCCCTTTTCAGGGCTGGTACATCAGTCTGCTTTTTATTTATTTATATATATATATATATATATATATATATATATATATATATTGTAGTTGCCTGGCTGCCCATGTGTGAGAGGCTGCAGGCTCAGTCACAGACAGTACTGTGTGCACACCATTCATACAGGGTGTGACAGAAAATACCTTGCAGATAAAAAAAAAATTATATTTAATATTTTTCTGTGATATAATCCCAGTTGCAAGCCCGTGTGTGTCAGGCCCACACAGACTGTATTGGCTAGGCCTCCACTCATACCGTTACAGGGTGTCACTCACTCAAATACCTTGCAGATAAAAAAAATTATATTTATTATTTTTCTGTGATATAATCCCAGTTGCAAGCCAGTGTGTGTCTGGCCCCAGACTGTACTGTGGCCACTGGCTAGTGGCTAGGCCTGCACTCATACCGTTACAGGGTGTCACTCACTCAAATACCTTGCAGATAAAAAAAATTATATTTAATATTTTTCTGTGATATAATCCCAGTTGCAAGCGTGTGTGTGTGTTAGGCCCACACAGACTGTATTGTAGCCACTGGCTAGTGGATAGGCCTCCACTCATACCGTTGCAGGGTGTCACTCACTCAAATACCTTGCAAATAAAAAAAATTATATTTAATATTTTTCTGTGATATAATCCCAGTTGCAAGCCCGTGTGTGTCAGGCCCCAGACTGTATTGTGGCCACTGGCTAGGCCTCCACTCATAACGTTACAGGGTGTCACTCACTCAAATACCTTGCAATTAAAAAAAATTATATTTAATATTTTTTTTAACCATCTCCCCGTTCGAAAAATCAATTTAATAAATGAATCCCAGATTGGGGACCATACAGGGATTAAACTGATGAGAATAGTACTACAGAAAATAACACTCATATCGGGTGTGACAGTAAATTGCACGGCGCAGACGCAGTGACCGTGGCGTGGATTCAAACAAAGGGGAGGGAGCCAGAGTTTTTTTAACCATCTCCCCGTTCGAAAAATCTATTCAATTCACCTTTACGGGACCCTTGGTGTTGTACGTGGCTGGGTGGAGGAAGAAACCTTCAATGACATCAACGGGACATGGCTAGCTTGGTATCCAACCTTGTGCAAATGGGGAGTTTGCGGTTGGGCAAATGGACTGTTTGCAGTTGTTTTCGGTGCATTAAAAGGGGAGTTTGGTCTGTCAATGTCTGTGAAGCGGGCGTAACCCTTACACTACCTGATCGATACAACATCATACCTGATCGTATACACACACTGGATGTTTTAAACCACGTTGTTCAAAAAAAATTGGATTGTTAGGTGATTTATGCCCTTCATGGATTAAAATCCAACTCTGCGTCAACTATGTAATTTTCCATGGGAGTTTTGCCATGGATCCCCCTCCGGCATGCCACAATCCAGGTGTTAGTCCCCTTGAAACAACTTTTCCATCACTACTGTGGCTAGAAAGAGTCCCTGTGGGTTTTAAAATTTGCCTGCCTTTTGAAGTCAATGGCGGTTCGCCCGTTCGCGAACATTTGCAGAAATTTGCGTTCGCCAACGGAAAATTTTATGTTCACGACATCTCTAGCTAAGGGACGTCTTGTGGAAAGACACATATGCCCTACTCACTATGGACGTAACGGCCTTATACTCAAATATACAACATGAATTAGGTATACAATGAATAAGAACTACCCCAAATTAAAACTACCCCAAGTTGAATTTCTTTTAGAAAGCCTATGATTTATCTTGGAAAATAATTACTTTATATATAATACTACCTACCACCAATCCCGGGGGACCGCAATGGGGACGAAAGTAGCACCGGCCTTCGCAAATCTTTTTATGGGAGCGTTTGAAAAGAGATATATTCTAGATTCTGTACCTCTAAGACAACAGATTATCTATTATAGAAGATACATAGATGATATCTTCATTATCTGGGATATAGATGAAAATTCTGTAACGCCTTAAATAACACGGACTGGGGGATCTCTTCTACCCCAAACTACAATAAGACTGAGATAGAATTTCTGGATATCATTTCCAATGTAAACAACTGTCTTGTAACAAAAACATATTTCAAATCTGTGGATACAGTTATATTCCCTACTCTAGTTTCCACCAAAAGAAGTGGTTACAAAACATCCCTTATAGCCAATATGACCATATTAGATGCAACTGCACACACCAAGAGGACATCAAACAACAAAGCCAAAATTTTATGAAAAAGATTCATTGATAAAGGATACCTGAAAGAACTCATAAATAATGCATATACTAAGAGCACTTTGAGTACACAGGAAAACTGTCTACAAATCACAAAAAAAGAAAAAACACAAACAGAAACAAGTGTGAACTTTATTACCCAGTACAACACATCAAAAAATTATACGCACAACATTAGCCAAACATTGGCACATTCTATTGCAGGATCCCTATTTGGCAAAGCATTTGCCATCTAAACCCAGAATGATCTATAGGAGGGCCCCAACCATCAGAAATATTTTGGTCCCCAGCAAACCTAAACAGCATACCAAAGCCCATCAAAACAGTATACACAAACTCCGCCAGAAAATTGGGAGTTTTAAATGTGAAACCAAACGGTGCCTATGCTGTAAAGTAATTACACACAATCGCACCAATTTTACTTCAAATAAAAAAGGGACCGCCTTTGATATAAAACACCATATGACATGTCAATCCAGCTATATAATTTATCTAATAGAATGCGGTTGTGGCCTTCAATATGTTGGTCGCACAACACAGCCATTAGATTGTCGCGTGAACCAACATAGATACAATATCTAAAGGCAATACCTGCCACGGTCTCTCCTGTGACAGGGGTCAGAAGATCTAAGAGACTGGCTGCACATGATGTGATCTGACAGCCTCTCTGGATTTACTTGCTTCTGTGTTGTTGCTGGGTATGACCACACCTCTGGTCTCAGGTGTAGCTTAAGTGGTCACTCCAACTCCTCTATTTAGTCTGGCCTCACCCATCATGCTATGCGGTTGATAGCTCCTTTTGGATGTTAGAAGTGCTGGTGTTGGTTCTCCTCTGAGTTCCAGCTCGCATACTTTGGAGTTAAGTGTCTTTCCTTTATTTCTTGTTTGTCGTTTTCCCCGACCTTTTGGTATTTGGCCTGAGGGAGTCTCTTGTTCCTTCAGCTGGGAAGGAACAGGTCATCTCTTGTCCTGACCCTATTTCCAGGGCAATTTTAGGGTTAGATAGGCCTCTAGGTCCCAGCGTATTAACATTTCTACCATCAAGGTCTGTTCATACTGTTAGTAGTCAGAGCTCAGAATTGGGATTCATTAGGTAGTGACCTTTTCCCCTTTCCTTAGTTTCCAGTACCTTTTCCCTTCCCTCTTGTGGTCGATGTCGATGTGGAATTATCTAGTCACATCGTATTGTAACAATACCAAAAACATAGCGTCTCTAGGCATTGCACATTTATGAAAATTACACCTATTAATTACATACCCGAAATCCCGCTTAATAGATTCAGCAACCTCCAAAAATGTTAGGTATATTGGATCTATCAATGACGCCACATGGATTAAATGAGATTAGTGAAACTATCTTTTAATGTATATTTTAATATATTATTTATTACCATTTTTTGAATTACCTAATTTTCATTACCTTATATGAAATAATAATCTTGAAATCATCTTATCTTATTACCTTATTGTTATGTATTAATTCATATTTATTTACCGTATTTATTACCTATTCTTAAGATAACCCGATATAAAAAAAACTACAATAATAACTACAAAACTACCTCTATTGAAATATGAATGATCCCAAAATACTTGATCGTTCTAGTAGCCTAAAAATACCCAAAAAAGACCCAAATGAAATAGGCCAAAATGAATATATATATATATATATATATATATATATATATATATATATATATATATATGTATAGGCCTTTTATTTATTATTTATTTATCTATATTATGTATTTATTTATTATGTCCTCCTGCTTGCATTCCCTATCTTCTCTAATAGTAATTTTATAATAATAGGGTACCTGAGATAATTTTAACCTGCCATGTCACATTTGAAGACCCCCTGATGCACCCCTAGAATAGAAACTCCCCCAAAAAAATCCAATTTTAGAAACTATGGGATAAGGTGGCAGTTTTGTTGGTACTATTTTAGGGTACATATGATTTTTGGTTGCTCTATATTATACTTTCTGTGAGGCAAGGTAACAAAAAATTGCTGTTTTAGCACCGTTTTTATTTTTTGTTATTTACAATGTTCATCAGACAGGTTAGATCATGTGGTATTTTTATAAAGCAGGTTGTTATGGACGCAACAATATCAAATATGACTACATAATAAAGCATTAGAGTCTACATATTCTGAAAGCGATATATATATATATATTTTTTTTTTGTTGGGCGACTGTGTAGGGGCAAATTATTTTCGGTATGAGATGACGGTTTGATTGGTACTATTTTAGGGTGCATATGACTTTTTCATCGCTTGGTATTACACTTTTTGTGATGTAAGGTGACAAAAAATTGCTTTTTTGACGGTGTTCACCTGAGGAGTTAGGTCATGTGATATTTTTATAGAGTCAGTTGATACGGACGCAGCGATACCTAATATGTATACTTTTTTTATTTATTTAAGTTTTACACAATAATATAATTTTTGGGCTATTATCGTGTCCGTAAAAACAACCTGCTCTATAAAAATAGCACATGATGTTACCCTGCCTCACAAAATGTGTAATATAGAGCAACCAAATATCATATGTACCCTAAAGTAGTACCAACAAAACCACCACCGTATCCCATAGTTTCCCGTAGTCACTTTTTTCGAGTTTCTACTCTCGGGGTGCATCAGGGGGTCTTCAAATGTGACATGGCATCTTAAAATTATCACAGTGAAATCTGCCCTCCAAAAACTATATGGCGCTTTCCTTCTGCGCCCTGTCGTGTGCCTGTACTGCAGTTTACGACCACATCAGGGGTGTTTCTGTTTCTGTAAACTACAGAATCAGGCAAATTGCATGCCGCAATGCACGAACACCCACTGTAGGGCAGCCGCAGTGGATCGCAGACCCATTCACTTTAATGGTTCTGCGATCAGCCCGTTCCGCAAAAAGATAGAACATGTTCTATCCTTTTGCAGAACGGAAGTACGGGACGAAACCCCACGGAAGCACTCCGTAGTACTTCTGTAGAGTTCCATTCCATGTTTCCGTTCCGAACCATTCATTCATACCATTGAAGTGAATCGGTCCGCATCCATGATGCAGAATGTCCATGGAACAGCGCCTGTGTATTGTGGATTCGCAAATGCGGTCCACAATACGGCAACGGGCAGCACACATTCGTGTGCAGGAGGCCTCAAGATAATATATATTGAGTTTTTGTTGCTGGTAACCCTTGCTTTGTTAATGAATAAAATGAATTAAAATGGAAAATTTGCCCAAAAATTTTAAGGTCCCTTTCACACGAGCGAGTTTTCCGTGCGGGTGCAATGCATGACGTGAACGCATAGCACCCGCACTGAATCCTGACCCATTCATTTCAATGAGTCTGTGTACATGAGCGTTGTTTTTCACGCATCAGTTCTGCGTTGCGTGAAAATTGCAGCATGTTTTATATTCTGCGTTTTTCACGCAGCCCTGGCCCTAAGGCCCCTTTCACACGAGCGAGTATTCCGCGCGGGTGCGATGCGTGAGTTGAACGCATTGCACCCGCACTGAATCCTGACCCATTCATTTCTATGGGGCTGTTCACATGAGCGGTGATTTTCACGCATCACTTATGCGTTGCGTGAAAATCGCAGCATGCTCCTCTTTGTGCGTTGTGGTGCGATAATCCACGCAACGCAGGCCCCATAGAAGTGAATGGGGTTGCGTGAAAATCGCAAGCATCCGCAAGCAAGTGCGGATGCGGTGCGATTTTCACGCATGGGTTCTAGGTGACAGTCTATTCACTGTATTATTTTCCCTTATAACATGGTTATAAGGGAAAATAATAGCATTCTGACTACAGAATACATAGTATAATAGTGCTGGAAGGGTTAAAAAAAAAAAAAGTTAACTCACCTTATCCTCTTGTTCGCGTAGTTCGTTCCCGGTCTGTTCTTTGCTAGCTGTGGGCTTGGGCTAAAGGACCTTTGATGACGTCAGATCACATGCTCCATCACCATGGTGATGGACCATGTGATTGGAGCATGTGATCTGACGTCACCACTGGTCATTCAGCCCAAGCCCACAGCTAGCAAAGAACAGACCGGGAACGAACTACGCGAACAAGAGGATAAGGTGAGTTAACTTTTTTATTTTTTTTAACCCTTCCAGCACTATTATACTATGCATTCTGTAGTCAGAATGCTATTATTTTCCCTTATAACCATGTTATAAGGGAAAATAATACAATCTTCAGAACATCAATCCCAAGCCCGAACTTCTGTGAAGAAGTTCGGGTTTGGGTACCAAACATGCGCGATTTTTCTCACGCGAGTGCAAAACGCATGACAATGTTTTGCACTCGCGCGGAAAAATCGCGCATTTTCCCGCAACGCACCCGCCTCTTATCCGGGCAAAAAACATGACGCCCGTGTGAAAGAGGCCTAAAGGTTAAAAGTTTGTAAAATTAGTTTTAAATACCTTAAAGGGTGTATTTTCCAAAATGTGGCCATTTATGGGTGGTAAGCCCCACAGTGACTTCATAACTGAACTGGTCCTTAAAAAAGTGGGTTTTGGAAATTTTCTGAAAAATGTCAAGGTTTGCTTCTAAACTTCGAAGCCTTCTAACGTCCCCAAAAAATAAAATGGCATTCACAAAATGATCCAAACATAAAGTATACGTATGGGAAATGTAAAGTAATAACTATTATTTGAGGTATCACTATCTGTTTTAAAAGCAGAGAAAATGAAGTTTGGAAAATTGCGAAATTTATTTTTTTTGTTGTAAATTTGGGATTTTAAAAAAGAATAAAAATGAAATATATTCACTGAAATTTTAAACTATCATGAAGTACAATATGTGATGAGAAAATAATCTCAGAATGGCTTGGATAAGCAAAGTTATTACTACATAAAGTGACAAATGTCACATTTCTAAAAAACGGCCTGGTCCTTAAGGTGAAAAATGGCAGGGTAATGAAGGGGTTATTACAGCTATGAACAATTTTTTAATGGGTTGTGCAGCCAGTACATATTGATGACCTATTCTCAGGTTCGGGCATCAATATCTGATAGGTCGGGGTCTGATTCCATGCTCCCCATTGAGTTAATAAATTCTCAGCAGCGATTCCAGCCTAACCGTACATATGCATGGACACCTTTGCCCCTAAATATAATTTTGGGTGTAATGAGTTCATGTTTCATTTTCCCTAAAACCATTCCCTGTCAGAGGTTTTAAAGGGGTTGGGCACCACCGCCAATCAACTGTACGAGCACTGCTTCCTTTTCAAGTATACACTGTGCATCGTCGCAGCGACTTGTACAAGTACCTGTAATTACACTCCCCACCGAGACTTCCAAGACAACGTGCAGTCCTCCTCCTCTTCAAACAGCTGATTGGCGGGGGGGCTGGGAGTTGGACCCCCACTGATCAGATATTGATGACCTATTCTGACGGTAGGGTATTATTATTGGCTGGCTACACAACCCCTTTAAAACCTCTGACAGGGAATGGTTTTAGGGGAAATGAAACATGAACTCATTACATCCAAAGTAATTTTAGGGGCCAAGGCGTCCATGCATATGTACGGTTATTATGAGAATTTATGAGCTTCATATAAAGAGAAATCCTGGTCTATTAATGTGACCGAGTTTCACACATACAGAAGAATCCAGTTGTATATCTATCATTATTAGTGTGAGCGGCCTCAGGAATGAATCGTGCCATATAAATGATAATAGGGTATTCTTAGAATGAGACATCAACCGCGGCTGCTCGCTGGAAAATCTCAAGATGTGGTGCCATAATGAAAAGGTGGTGCGTTCTCGAAATAGTCTTTCTGCAGTGACGGACGGAAGGAATAAGCAGTGATAAAGGGGCTTCTACATTTGTCATTTAGTCGTTAAATAGCAGTGGGAGACGCAGCGCACTTCACTGACTTATCTTTATTTACAATAATCTCATGTACAAGACAATCACATTCCATGTGTAGGCTTCATTTCATGAGGATGTTCAAAGAGATTAATTAGAAGAACATGGCTGCTTTCAGACCTACAGCTGCCCATAGCTCCATTGGAGTGAATAGGGCTGAGCCGCAATACCCCATGCAAACTGTAGACAGGGGTGGTGCTGTTTTTAGAGTAAAGCAGCCATGTTCTTCTAATCTTGGACAAATCCTTTCTTAAATTAAATCTTGTCTACAAATGTATCATGCTGAATCTTCTACACTTGATTCCAGATCTGTAGATCAACATTGTTTAATGGGGTTATGCTATAATTAATGTAAATAATGAAAATCAGACATCATGCACTGACGAGCAAAAGGGTAACAATGTTTTTAACTTTTAACTTTCAGGATCCATATCTCACCCTCTACTACAACTTCCAGCTGTTGTGAAACTACAACTCCTAGCATGCACACTTTCTCTGCTCTTCTAAGAACTCACATAGAAATGAATGGAGCATGCTGGGAATTGTAGTTTCACAACAGCTGGAGGGCCGAAGGTTGCCGATCCCTGTTAGACAATGATCTTGGCTATCATCTTGGACTTGCAACTATTCAGCATATGATTAGTTATACAGATTCTTGTCATGTGACTGCATTGTTACTGTTTTGCTCCTAAAATTAAAAATTTTTATTTTTATTATTTTTCGTATTTTGTAAATCCACCTTTGGCTTTCAACACTACCTCGATGAGATTCAAGCATGTCTTGACCGAAATCTGTTCCCAGGTCACCTCTACTTCATTGTCATTGAACAATTTCTTCACCAATCTCGACGTATGCTTTGGGTTATTGTCCTGCTGGAATACTATGCTGTCCTTTTCATACCCATAGTACTACAAAAAAAGTCGCCACAAAAAAAAAAAAAAGATTCTCAATGGAGTTAAACAGGACCTTTCATCTGCCAAAAAATTCTGAACTAAGTGTCATGATCTGTACAGCTCCGTTCTCCCGTTATGCCCTCCGGTATGTTCGGTCACTTGGTTATAGTAGGAGGAGACTGCCTTTTTTCTCCTGGGCGTCTCCTTCTCCTAGGCTGTAGCACTGGCCAATCACAGAGCTCACAGCCTGGGAGAAAAAAAAACTCCCAGGCTGTGAGCTCTGCGCTGCGATTTGCCAGCACTACAGCCTAGGAGGAGGAGACGCCCAGCAGAACAAGGGTAGACTCCGCCTACTATAACCAAGAGTCCTAAGTCTCTGCCTACTATAAGCAAGTGACCGAACATACCTGAGGGCATAACGGGAGAATGGAGTGGCGCCCAGGGATAATAGTAAGTGCAGTGAGATCCCTGGGTGCCGCTGTATATGTCATGATACTTAGTTCACAATTTTTTACCAGATGAAAGGTCCTCTTTAAGGTCTGGACTCTGTGGTGGCCAATCCATGTGTGAAAATGATGTCTCATGCTCCCTGAACCACCCTTTCACAATTTGAGCCTGATGAATCCTGGCATTGTCTTCTTGGAATATGCCCGTGCCATCAGGGAAGAACAAATCCATTGATGGAATAACCTGGTCACTCAGTATGTTCAGGTAGTCAGCTGACCTCATTCTTGGAGCACATACTGTTGCTGAACCTAGACCTGACTAACTGCAGCAACCCCAGATCACAGCACTGCCCCCACAGGCTGGTACAGTAGGCACTAGGCATGATGGGTGCATCACTTCATCTGCCTCTCCTCTTACCCTGATGCACCCATCACTCTGGAACAGGGTAAATCTGGACTCATCAGACCACATGACCTTCTTCCATTGCTCCAGAGTCCAATCTTTATGCCCCCGAGCAAATTGAAGCCTTTCTTTCTGGTTTGCCTCACTGATTAGTGGTTTTCCTACGGCTACACAGCTGGTCAGTCCCAATCCCATGAGTTCCCTTCTCATTGTGCGTGTGGAAATGTTCTTACTTTCACTATTAAACATAGCCCTGAGCTCTACTGGTGTTTTTCTTCATTTTGATTTCACCAAACGTTTAAGTGATCGCTGATCACGATCATTCAGGATTTTTTTCCTGCCACATTTCTTCCTCGAATACGATGGGTCCCCACTATCCTTCCAGTTTTTAATAATGCGTTGGACAATTCTTAACCCAATTTTAGTAGTTTCTGCAATTTCCTTAGATGTTTTCTCTGCTTGATGCATGCCAATGATTTGACCCTTCTCAAACAGACTGACATCTTTTCCACGACCACGAGATGTGTCTTTCGACAAGGTTGTTTAAGAAATGTGAAGCAACTCATTGCACCAGTTGGGGTTAAATAACTTATTGCCAGCTGGAAGATAATCGCCCATGCAGTAATTATCCAATAGGAGGCTCATAACTATTTGCTTAGTTGAATCCAGGTGGCGATACTCACATATAGCTCAGCATTGAGACCACCATCCATCCTGGTCAAGTATCCAACGCCTTTGGCTATGAAACAACCCCACATCATCAGTCTTCCTCCACCGACCTTGATAGTTCCTTCAATTTCTCAATCCGTTAGTCCCCTTTTCCCCTCTTTCTTCCAGACCAATTTGCACCCATCAGAGCCCAGTCTATTGACTTTCATCTCATTGCTCGAAATCACCCGTTTCCAATCTTCTACTGTCCACTGTTCATACTTTTTTGCAAACTCGAGCCAATGCTTCTGATGATGATATTGAATTTGAGGCTTCTTCACCTCTTTTCGGGCCACCATTCCAGATTCATCTAATGTGCATTGCATGGACGTCTGTGATCTCACTATTACGAAGCATACAAGCCACCTCCAATGCCGTGTTTGTCGCACCAGAACTGATAGACCTTGTGATGAGCCAACATGTTGACTATGATATTTTGCTTGGACATCCACCTCTTGGATTTGGAATGGATGGACGGACTTCATTTCTTATTCTTCCAACTGTCATGATGCTCACATGATGCAGTTTGGCAATTTTCTTAGCCGAGATACCGCTATCGATGATGCTGTTTTTCTTTTCTTGGGAAATCTTCATGGCTGCTCCTGGATTCGAACCAGTGACCTTTCATAACCTAATGACACGCTGAGCTATTAAGGAATGTGAGAACAGGTTGTAATTTGTGGTATACAAGAAGAATAAGATACAGTAACAATACAGTTACATGACAATAATCTGCAGAACTAATCGTATGCTAGAAAGCTGCAAGTCCGATTTATGTATGAGATAGCCAAGATGATTGTCTATAAAATGATGGCAGTCTCACGTTCGAAGCTGTAGTGGATGGTGAGATATGGAGCCTGGAAGTCAAAAGTTCTAAACATTGTTACCCTTTTGCTTATCAGTGACAATCTGTTTCTAACAAAGCTAGAACCATCCCTGTACCTCACACGGATCCAAAGATCTCACCATTCATTATTCCAATTGTTCTGATAGATTCTCTTTAGGCTGGCACCTCAGGGGCGTGTCCTTGCTCAGGGGTGTGTCCTTTCTGCTGCAGCTCTCTCCCTGTCACAGCTTCTAACAGTAGATCCGGCTGATGGCAGTTGAAGGATGGAACTGAGCATGTGCGACTACATTAGTAAGTGGATCTGTACTTTAAGATTATTTTACAACAGGAGCATTTTTGCAATGGAAAGTAAATGACAAAAGCAACTAGTTTTTCATGCTGAAATATATTAAAATAACATTTAGTGGTGGCACAACCCCTTTAATATGGACAGTGGTGCAACTAATCTCTCACTAACCTGGAGGTAAGATTCAGCCTATTGCCCTAACTAGCTAGCTAAGACAGGGCGACTTGTTGGCACCCTCCTCATGACACAAAACATCCGGGGCGCATGCCTTGCCCCCTGAGCTAGCTATAACCTGCTACATTGATGGATATATGTCTATATAGTCAGCAGCACGTCGATATTAGCATCTTCTATTAAAAGGGTTTTCCGGTAATAATGATTTTTAGCAAGTGTCTGCAGCCTTCCTCCTGAAACAGAAGAATTATACTTACCTGCTCCGTGCCCCTATGGTCCTGTGTGCTGCCTCCATCTTCCTGTCACACACCAGTTTACATCTGACGGTGCATGGGCATGGTCACATGCACCGTTCCAGCTAATGCCTGGCTTCAGCAGTGATGTGGCCACAAGCAGTACATCACCAGTGAAGCCAGTTATTGGCTGTCGGGGAGCATGTGACCATGCCCATGCACGACTGGAAGAAAACAGTGCAAAGACCGGAAGATGGAGAAAGCGGAGGACCGAAGCAGTGTGGAGCAGGTAAGTATGAATGTTCTGTTTCAGTGAGCCGCTTGTGGGCACTTACTAAAAAATTCTTATTACTTAGAAAAAAACGTAAATATTATAAAATTCTTGCAAAAAACGATTCTGCTGTTTCTACTGGGAAACCATCAACAAGCATGCTAGCTTAGTCTTTGTATTAGGCGCTCTTCACACAAGGAAATTCATAGTTGCCAAAAGTCCAGAATATGCAGGGACTGTCCCAATTCTCCAGAGACATTTTCGGCAAATTCGGACTGTCCTGGGCCACAAATGGGTGGAGCTTAATTTAACCTCACCCATAAATGGGCGGTATCAAGTGGTTTCAGGAACTACATGCCAACTGAAATGATGAGCATCCCTTCTCAAGGACCTCCACTAATATTATCACCCATGAGAACGGTATCCTATAAAATAGGCTAAATTAAGGCGTAATTCCCCTTTAAATACATTTTTTTGCTCAAGCAAACCTTCTACATTTCCATAAAAGCGCTTTATAAATAATTTCTGTAGAATGGGGGATGTCATATGTTTCCCTGAGAAAGAATGGCTGATAATAGGCATAGACGCTCGAGCTACATTACACAGTGTCCCCGGGAATTATCTTAAAATGAGGGCGACTATGCTTTGATTCAGTCATTTCCCTTAAAAACCCCTTTTTACTATGTGTCTCGTGTGCGAATGCACAAAGGAAATATCAAAATGATTTAGACTATAGGAGGCGTCAATTACAGCAAAGCACTGAAAATAGCATCAAAAGGCTCTTCTAAGGATAAAAGGAATAAAAAAAAGTATATAAAAAAATAAAAAAAATAAAAAAAATATATTGAGTTTGCTTTTGAAATTTTTTATTTTTCTTTATATTACCCATAATCTGGAATCAACTCATTGTTCCGACGCATTGACCTCCAAACTCATTGACTGGTTGAATGTGATCTTTCTACGAGCATTCGTCCCCCTGGTCAACAAAGGGATTTGTATTTAACAATTCTGCTAATAGCTGTTCAAAGACAGCTAATCATCTCAAAGCGGTTCTCCCATGAATAATGTAAAAAATGAAAAATCAGACATCAAATAGGACATGACAATCTCTTTCTAATAAAGCTCAGGGCCGGTTCTAGGTGAAATGGGGCCCTGGGGCGAAAAACAATAAGCCCCCCCCCCCCCCCCATGACCCTTGCTGACTTTAACGTCCTCTATT
Organism: Bufo gargarizans; assembly: GCF_014858855.1. Lineage (NCBI taxonomy): Eukaryota > Metazoa > Chordata > Amphibia > Anura > Bufonidae > Bufo > Bufo gargarizans. The sequence continues at coordinate 49,189,911 of NC_058085.1, read as the reverse complement.
GACTCTGGAGATTTAATTTGTGGACGTTCATACAGAAGAAACTGTATATTGTGTGGCACGGTGTATGCTATGTGTGTATAACATAAACATATTTCACATGAAAACTTACAGTTACTTGGCCCTTTGGGATCTCGGACGCCACTTCCACACTTTGGCCGGGGGCTCGGTGGAGCTGATGTGTTTTATCCTAATGAGAAAGATTTCATAATAAGGATTTGGAGAAGGGGCAGAGGGATAGCAGAGCAGGGAGAGGCTGGTGCTGCTACTAGGGGGCTCATACCATGGGGGAGTAATAAAGCCCACCATAATGCCCCCCAGTAGTAATAATTTTCCTTATAATGTGACAGTGCAAAAAATACCCCCTTGTAATGCCCCCAGTTGAGCTAATGTTCCAAATAGTGCCCCATAATGTGCCAGTATAAAATACCCCTATATAGTGCCCCCAGTAAATGCCCCCATAGTGCTCCTCTCCCCCCTCCCTCCTAGTGCCTCCCATAATGTACCAGTATAAAATGCCCCATATATATAGTGCCCCAGGAGATGCCCTCAGCGTCCCCCATAATTTGTAAGTATAAAATACCCCTTCTTAGTGCCCCCGTAAATGAGGCCCTCCAATCATGTTACAGTAATAAGAGCCCCACCACCATCTTGTGCCAGTAACAAGAGCTCCCCATATCAAGTGCCAGTAGCCAGAGGCCCCCCCCATGTCATGTGCCAATAGCCAGAGCCCCCCATATCATGTGCCAGTAGCCAGAGCCACATGTGCCAGTAGCCAGAGGCCCCCATCATGTGCCAGTAGCCAGAGTCCCCCCATATCATGTGCCAGGAGCCAGAGCCCCCAAATCATGTGCCAGTAGCCAGAGCCCCCCCAGATCATGTGCCAGTAGCCAGAGGCCCCCCATCATGTGCCAGTAGCCAGAGCCCCCCATCATATGCCAGTAGCCAGAGCCCCCCCATCATATGCCAGTAGCCAGAGCCCCCCATATCATGTGCCAGTAGCCAGAGGCCCCCCCATCATGTGCCAGTAGCCAGAGCCCCCCCATCATGTGCCAGTAGCCAGAGCCCCCATATCATATGCCAGTAGCCAGAGCCCCCCCTATCATGTGCCAGTAGCCAGAGCCCCCCTATCATGTGCCAGTAGCCAGAGCCCCCCCTCATATCAGTAGCCGCCAGTATTGTACACAAAAAACACAGACAAAAACAGGACTGAGCCCATTAAAATATATTTAGTTGAGGGGGGCCCGGGGGCAATTGCCCCCCTTGCCTTAATGGAAGCGCCGGCCCTGATAAAGCTAGAACCAGCTCTGTACCTCACATGGATCCAGAGATCTCCCCATTCATTGCTTTGCTAGATTTATTTCAAGCTGACAGCTTAGGGGGCGTGTCCTTTCTGCCACAGCTGGTGGTAGTTGAACGATGGAACTGAGCATGTGCTTCCACCTCAGTAAGCAGGACAAAAAAAATTGAAAAAGAGCAAACAGGAGGTGGCACTGTACAGATAGATTTCATTGAATTGAACTCAGTAGCTATAATTTTTAGTGACATGCAATTACAAAACTATTCAGATCCAGGCACTGGTTTTAAAACTGTAGAATATTTTTCATAGGACAAAAATCATGAGTGTCGGATTGCGGTTCCTTGGGCGCATCAGAGGAAATTATTCTTGGGGCACAAACACTCTATCCAGGTTCAGCAACCTTCGGCACTCCAGCGGCTGTGAAACTACAACTCCCAGCATGCATTCTTGCAATTCCCATGGAAGTGAAAGGAGGATTCTGGGAGTTGTAGTTTCAGAATAGCTGGAGTGCCAGAGGCTGCTGATCCCTATCCTCTATCATCAGTAATGTCTAGGTTTTGAATCAAATACCTACAGTAGACCCTAGTGGTAAGTCATTATCTGCAAAGGCAGCTCCAAATATTTTTTTTCTCTTCGAACTTTGGGGTCCACTATTGCATCAGAGCCTGGTCCCCTGGGAAGGAACTTCTGGTATTTTGGGGGCCATCCAACCCTGACGATCGTTCATCCCCATATTCACGATGATTGTGGCATGTTGTTAATGAGTGCCAATTAACAGGTTGTATCATCGATTGGTGCTGATTATAGGCAGGAATTCTGCCTGTGTAAGATGACCTAGGAGCTAGGAGTCCACCACTGAAGGGTCCATTTAGATCGGCCAATTTCAGCTTGGGACTAGTGCTGATCGGCAATATGATAAGCTGTCCTTTCTGGTTGGTGGACCTTTTGTGTTCAATTTCCTCCCAATGCAGTACTCCAGTATGGTGGAATGTGCAATTGTTTGGTAATTTACTGCAATGGGTACACCAAATATCTGTACTTTAGATAGGTACAGCCACAGTTAATAATCCTGGCTCATTCCCCTTAGGGAGCTATGGGTGTGGGCTGGCTCCACCTCTAGCTCAAGAGAGCTCTAATTAGTCCAAGGGGGAACTTGAAGGAGATAGGGAGCAGACAATATGTGATTGTCTCCTCAGTCCTACAGCTTCAAGAATCAGGAGACCAACATATCTCTGTGGGATCCTCTGCTTCTACTACAGCAAGAGAGGAAAGACAAGACTGGAGAATCTGCATGGCCAGGTAATGAGTCAGTCACCAAGGTATCCTGCTTAATGCTATCCAGACCCTGCTGCTGTGGAGGAGTAACAAGTTAAGACACCCTACACACCTCAGGAACGACTTGGCCAGTCGTATCATTGAATCTGTATGTCGCCGTGAGAATTTCAGGCATTATTGATAGGATACAGTTGCCAGCCAGGGATTCTGTTGAGAGAGACTTTAGCAAGAGAGTGTAACCAGACAGCTATTGCCTCCAACATTGCCTAACCTAATGAACAGACATCTGGGGAGAATTTTCACTTTGTACAGACTGTTGTTGAATGAACTGCAACTCCTATTTTGCATTCAAGTAAAGAAGACCATTTGTTGTGTTAAACCTAGCCTGGTTACTGACTCCTAGCACATCATGCACCGGCCACTGCAGTCTACACCTCCTGCCAGGTATCCATACAGCCACCAACTTTAAGGGCAATCTAAACTACCATCAGACAGGATCCCCAACTACAAGAAGTGCCCCGGGAAAAGAAAGGGCGCACCCTCCTCTCGCTGTGCCAGCTCTAGGGAGCAACAGCATGACAGAAACCACTGTGACATATCCTATAGTCAGTGGACTACCACTCCCATCCTCCGCTCTGGTTCCTAAAGGGCTTGCTGCTGCACATACACACTGTGTTCCATCAGACCTGAAGCCAGCAATGCCACATGCAATCTCATTCATCTACATTCTTTTGATCACAGCAATTTTAACAGGAGTCTGACACCTGGGACCCCTTATGATTACCTGATTGAGGAAACCAGCGAAGTGCTGCAGTCTTCTTGCAGCTCTCCACAGCGCCATACATTGTATAGTGGCTGTGCTTGATATTGCAGGTCATCCCCATTCACACAAATGGGACACAGCTGTGCTAAAGATATGTGACAGACGAATGTGCAAATGAACAGGATATATATCACAACAAACATATATTATACAGTTAAACAGTATTAAACAGTGCAAGTTAACCCTTTAAAGTGAGGAGTTGATGACTTTGCATAGGGCAAACAGGGGCAAATGTCTACAAATGTCCAGACTGCTTTGGGACTCTACACACATCTGCTGACAGATGCCCTTTGATACATTATTATTCCCTAGCCCCTGACATGTTTTGTCAAATCCCTGGCGACTTCAGGGGTACTGGACAATTTCAACAGATTGGTACCGTAGGAATATTAGGAAATTACCGCTTTGTAAGACAGCAATAGCGGGAGATACAAAACAGGAATGAGATGAGTGGAGGACGTGCACGCCGCTCCTCGCCCTCCTGTAGACTGGATAAACAGTGGCGGCAAATAAACATAATGATAGCAGGCATAGGTTTCAAATATTGAAATAAAGAGAATATTTAAGAGCTTACATACAATCAATGGTAAATGTAATATAGGATTTGCTAAGTTAAGGCGAGGTGCGCGCCTTGTCATAAATTATGTACATGCTCCGGCAGCGCAGAGAAGAATAAAACACAGTCATAAACCGTCAGTCTTTAAAAAAAAGACCTCCTCCTTTTTAAAGCAACACTATCTAGTCTGGGTGTTACCCCTCTGTCAGACCTATCAGTGGCAGGTGATGGCCTCCCCAGATGTAAAGTCACAGAAAATAATGCACTATAGCAATAGATGCAAACATATGGACTAAGCCCTCACTCTAATAATAAAATCTGAGACTCTTAGCCAATATATTTTGAAAAAAAACACATCTGTGCCCACCTACTCAGCACCAAGGTGGTCTCAGGTCCGGCAGGTCCTACTAACACTAACGCGTGCTGCCCCTTGCCGTATTGCAGACCGCATTTGCGGATCCACAATACACGGGCACCGTTCCATGGACATTCCGCATCACAGATGCTGAACCATTTACTTCAATGGGTCCGCAAATCCGGAGATGCGGAATGGTGCGGAACGGAACCCTATGGAAGCACTACGGAGTTCTTCCATGGGGTTTCATCACATACTTCGCAACACGTCCTATCTTTTTGCGGAACGGTCGGAACGCGGACCCATTAAAGTGAATGGGTCCGCGATCCGCTGTGGCTGCCCCACGGTCGGTGGTCGTGCATTGCGGGCTGCAATTTGCGGGCCGCAGCATGGCCACGGGGCTCACACGTTCGTGTGCAGGAGGCCTAAGAATCTCAGATTTTATCATCAGAGTGTCGGCTTATTCCATATGTTATGTTTGCATCTATTGCTATAGTGCATTATTTGCTGTGACTTTATAAATGTAGCCATGTACATCCGCATATTTACTATCATATCGTGCAGGTTGTTTCGTTTCTTTTCGTCGTGATTACTTTTTATTGAAGGAGTGGCACCTTCAGGTGTGAATGGGCTTATACTCTGGGAGTAACATTCATGTGCACTTTTGCCCCACCTATCTATGAGGCGACCTTGATTAAGGTGGTACATATAGGTGTGTGTGCTCCTCCTCTCATTGGTTGCTGGATGCACACAGAGGCAACTAGGAGCAGCACACTATACTTGCAGGGTCTGCTCTCCTGAACATAGATGCACAACTGCATAGATAGCTATAGAGTAGGACCTGCCTGAACCTGAGACCACCATGGCGCTGGGTACATGGGCACAGATGTGTTTTGATCAAAATATATTGGCTAAGAGTCTCAGATTTTATCATTAGAATGTTATGCTTGCATCTATTGCTATAGTGCATTATTTTCTGTGACTATACATCTGGGGAGGCTATCACCTGCCACAGAGGTCTGAAAGAAGGGTAACACCCAGACTAGATCGTGTTGTTTCAAAAAATTATTAGAGGTCTTTTACAAAGATGTAGCCATGCACATCCGCACATTTAGGGCTCATGCACACGACAGTATTTTGCGTTCAGTATACTGGACGTTTTTTGAGCTCAGTATACGGAACATATACTGAACCATTCATTTCAATGGTTCAGCAAAAAATACTGAAGTGTCTCAGTGTGCATTCCGTTTCAGTATTTCAGTATTTCCGTGCCGTGAAAAGATAGAACATGTCCTATTCTTGTCCGCAAATCACGGTGCTTGGCTCCATTCAAATTAATGGGTCCGCAAAAAAAACGGAACACATACGGAAATGCATCCGTATGTCTTCCGTATCCGTTCCGTTTTTGCTGAACCATCTATTGAAAATGTTATGCCCAGCCCAATTTTGACTATGTAATTACTGTATACTGTATATGGCATACGGAAAAACGGAACGGAAAAACGGAAAGGAAACGGAAACACAACGGAAACAAAAAACGGAACAACGGATCCGTAAAAAACGGACCGCAAAACACTGAAAAAGCAATACTGTCGTGTGCATGAGGCCTTACTATCATATCATGCAGGATGTTCTGCATCTTTCCTCCCCAGATGTAACTCTAAAAAGCAAAAATCTCCAACTAAATGATGCGATTCCTTCCCAGATATACAATATCTATCTTCTCTCCTTCCGTTACACAATGAACATCCCCCAACCACACTGTAAGAGCGCGGCCACACAGTCAGCTTTCAAGTTTTGGAAGCCAAAATCGGGAGTCAATCATAAAAGGAGAAAAAGTTAAAAAAGTACAGATACAACTTCTCTTTTTTGAATTCACACCTGGTTTTGGCTTCCAAAACTGCATGCAGAAACCTGACCACGTGGCCATACACTAAGAATCTGCCTCAGCAGAAAAACACAATTTTATCCCAAAAAATCAACTCTATCTTGTTTCCCAGTAGACCCATATGTGTTACTTATCCTAAACCTTCACCCCTTTCCACACACCACAGCAATAACATATCTCCACTCTACTCTCTATAATTTAACGTTTCTATTTCCCAACCAAATCCCCAACCACATCATCGTTTTTGTTTGTACATGAGCCAGACCTTGTGAACTGACCAGTAGGACAATCTTACTGTGGCAAAGGAATCAGAAATTCCACATTCTTGCAAACAGTACACATCAGGCTGCAGTCCTTTTAGGTTTGGATTTGATTTATCACACAATTAATGATGCAACATTCAGGGTACGGCCAAGTGGTCAGGTTTCCTGATGCTGTTTTGGAAGCCAAAACCAGTAGAGAATCATAAAAGGTCAGAAAGTATAGAGGACAGATATGACTTCTCCTATTAGGCTTCGTTCACATCACAGTTCATCCTTTCCATTCTCCTGCTCCGTTTAGGAGCAGGAGAACGGAAAGGATGGATTCAGCACATAACTGAGCCGAACGGAACCTAAGGACCCCATAGACTATAATGGGGTCCGTTATGTTTCGGCTCAGAGGAAGATTTTTGAAGCGGAGACAAAAATCCTGCATGCACAACTTTTGTCTCTGCTTCAAAATCATCTTCTGAGTGGAAACATAACGGACCCCGTTATAGTCTATGGGGTCCTAAGGGCTCCATTTGGCTCAGTTATGTGCCGAATCCATCCTTTTCGTTCTCCTGCTCCTAAACGGAGCAGGAGAACGGAAAGGCTGAACGTGATGTGAGCGAAGTCTTAATTGAATTGACTCCTATTTTCAGCTTCCAAAATTGCATCAGGAACCTGACCGTGTCTATAGACTACCTCTATAAAAGTACTCTTGACCTCCTGACTCTTCTGAACACTATCAACTCATTCCAATCGATGGCAGAGGTTCCAGGCAAAGAACCCTCAGCCTCCTCCCCTTGTAATTCTGTCTTTTGGTCTGACGGATGGGGGATTACCGTATTTCCATCTCAGCCCATTCCTCACTGGCAGATACATCATCAGGGCACAGAGCTTCCTCAGAAATATCTGGTCCACCTGAAGGCTCTCGATCCTCAGTCTACCTAGCCCTAGCTTCCCCTGCATAGGACCTCTTCCTCAGACGGCAGTTCTTGAAGACTTGCCTTGTCTCCTCACATAAATTACAGAATTTCATTTTGACAGTCCTTTGATCATTTGCTTTGTCTCTAATTTGGTTGCGCTTTGTGCATTTGCCAACCTGATTGCAGTCCTCCTGGGTATGCCCAAAGGCTCTGCCATACAGAATCCAGGCTTCCCAGGAAAAAACAGGTATTCTCTATATCCTTGCCAATGGTGAAATCTAAAAAAGGATAATGGAAACCTCCAGGTTCATTAACATCTTGATGAATACTTACTATCTATAGTTCGTGTCCATAGTTCAAAATCTTCTTCTCAAATCTTGCATATAAACAAGGTTGGACAGGAAAACCAAAACTTCTTGCAAAGGATTGTACATAAAGAGGACCAAAAAACGTACTCCTGTAGGCTAAAGGTAACTATCACGATATGGCAGGTAACAGACGTGTGGTGCAGAGAGGAGAACTGAGGAATGGGGGTTGTTATCTATAGCTGCCCTTCCTCCTACTACCTTTTTTGTGCGAACTTAGACTACATCTAAAGCTAAGTTCCGCCCCTTTATTGAGCATATTGGTGTGTGGCTCATGCACTAATATCCACACAGATTGCTCACCTGTACCTATCTATGTACTTTTTGTTTCAGCCCGGCACTAGTGTTGGGCAAGCATGCGAGTCCGAACACCATTTTGACTCGAGCATCACTACGTAGCCAATTAACATGCTGGAAAGTACTGCCATTCACTGTAATGCCGTAGCCATATTGGTTACTGGCATTACAGTGATTGGCTGTCTGGAACGCGTCATCGGGTGCTATATAGCACCCGATGACAAGTGGTTTGGCTCAGTCTTAGTCAGGGAGAGCTACAGTAGAAAGAAAGGATACTGTAGGGACATGAATTGGCTTATTTTTTTAGGCACCATTTATTGTTGAAAGGTGTTAGAAACCCAGAAGTCCTTTTAAGGATTATTGTTTTATCTGGCTGCAATATATATTATTAGCAGAAGCTGCGCTAAATTGCGTATAATTGTTTGGCCGCTGCTGAGAGTGACACAACCTCTGCTACATCTGTTGTGTTACATTTGCGCAACCTAAAAATCTGTGACATTTAGCGCAATTGTTTGGCCGCTGCTGACAGTGACATTACCTGCGCTACATCTCATGTATAACGTTTGCGCATCCTAAATATCAGTGACATTCAGTGTAATTTATTAGCACATACACTTACAAAACCTGCGCTACTACTGTACGTGTGACATACTTGAAAGCATATATACAATTTAATATGCTCAAGGCGAGCAGTAAGGGACGGGGAAGTGGCCGTGCTGCTGATGGTGCACGCAGAGGCTGTGGCCCTGGGCGCGGTGAAACTGTGCCTGCTGCCAGAGCACAAGAAACACACTTATCCACGATGCCTAGCTAGCCCAGTTTGCAGGGCAGCGCAGGACACCACTCTCGAAGTCAGACCAGTGCGACCAAGTTATCGGTTGGATTGCAGCAGATAATGCTTAAGCACCACCCTGTCTTCCACAAAGTCCAGTCTCAGTAGCCAAGAGTCTGGTCAACAGAATCCTCACCCTGATCCTCCTTCCTCCAACCATGGAGAGTCTTGGCAAACAAGTGATCCCACACTCGGATAGTCCGAGGTGCTCTTTTCATCGCCATTCCTTGATTTGGCCCTCTCGCCAAGCCCGCTTGAAGAAGGACATGAGGAGATCTTGTGCACTGATTCCCAAACTCTTGAGCATCCACAGTCAGAATAATATGACGGTGGGGAACAGCAATTTGTGTTTCACGAGGTGGATGATGATGATGATGAGACACAGTTGCCAATAAGTCAACGGCAATTAGTGTCTCAAGAGGTTTATGATGAGAATGACACACGGTTGTCAATAAGTGAGATTCTTGTTAGGTCAACAAGTCAGGAGGATGACCACAGTGAAGAAGTGGAAGAGGCGGTGGTGAACAATGAAATCACTGACCCAACCTGGGAAGGTAGCAAGCCGAGCGAGGACAGCAGTACAGAGGGGGAGGGATCCGCAGCACCGCTCTGTAGAGCACCTGAGCATCCCAAAGTGTTCTACTCAAGCACTTTGGTGCTCGATCAACACTACCCGGCACCTATATGTTTCCCCTGATGAGCTCTTTTTTTCTCATCTGTGACGGAATTGGTGGCAGCAGTGGGATTGCTTCCTAGGAGTATAGAAGCATTGATTGGCGGAGGGACCCAGTCAGGGTGACAAGCAGTCGGTTACATCATCTAAAAGTGAAAAGTGCATGTAAGGAAAGGATAGGGCCAACTAGAGGCAGGTTACTTAGGGAAAGGTTCCGGATGGGGTCGCCCTTGTCAGGGCAGGTTCTCTGTGGTTAGGACATCAGAGCAAGAATAGCACCCGTCTTGCAGGGCAATTTTAGGGACAATTTATCCCATTCTCAGTCATCCTCTCAGCATCACCATCCAATGTAGGGATAATGCTTTGTTAACTTCCTCGGATCATGGATGCACCACGGAACCCATCATCACACTGGTAGGACAAACAGTCTTATTTTTATGTGCCCAAAGTCAGAAGGAGTGGCACCTAGCTTTTTATTAAAATATACTTGCGCTGCAGGTTTCTTAAGTGAAGTAGGTATATTCACACAAGGTTCCAATGCGATATATGTTGGGACCGCGCTGCTTCGTTGGTGCAATAAGCACTATTCTCTGGTGCAGTTAACCCTGTAGCCAGACACAAGATACTGATACTCTTAGGCTAGATTTCCATCCAGATTCTTGTGGGTTCCTCTGCAGAGCCTCAAAAATCACACAATACTGGTAGTAAAGTACCTTCAGTGCAATTAAATAGGGGTTTTATTATACTCACAAACTGGTAAAAAATTAAAAGCATGTCATAAAACGAGTCTCTTTCATATCCTTCGTATCGCAGCCCGACCCGGGTTTCGTACAAGGCTTAGTCAGGGGCGAAATAAACCATATCATACCCTAATACTACACCTAAAATCACTCTTAAAATTACTCAAAATACACCCATATTTCCTATATTATATATATTACATTTTTTCACTCCTAACAGCTTATATATTAAGACCGGCATATTTTGAGACAACACTCAATTAATTATACAAATATGTAACATCCACATATATAAATGAATCACCCTATATGGATATACACACTTAAAGGTATCTATCCCCTATTACATGTCAATACACTTATTTCACTACAGCGTTCCTTCTAAAAACAATTCCCTGCCATTCATTTATATTATGGTCACATGTTCATTTTAACCAATCAAAAATTCTCCCCACACATAGTACTACTCTGAGTCATTTCCAGCCTATCGCAGGCTACACTCATCCCGATTCACATTCAATGCCATCCCGTAATAGTTCTCATTATACACTTCAACCCGTAAGTAGACAAACAGTTATTTCCCCTATTTCAACATTGGTGAAAATGGATAGTATGTCCACCTATCCATTGTCACGAGGGTGTCAAGAGCCACGTCTGACTCCGTTATACCCGGGGTCAGGAAGTCGCAGCGGGTGGCTGCGCGCTCTATGTCTAAAGATCACAGTGTTTCTTAGTGTTTGTTTTCTGTGTTTGCCTTGCTATCCTTTTTGTCTCACTCAGGGATCCGTAGCTTCTCCTCCTCAGCTGTTTCTTGTCTGCCACTCCCAAACTCCTTATATTCTCCTCTCACACTTCTCTAGTTGCCAGTTATAGAGCTTCCTGCCTGGACATCTATGCTGACCCACTGGAGCTGAGAATCTGGTTGTTGTTCCAGAGTGCTACCCTCCGGATCCCTGTTGGGCTTTTTGTTGTCTCCTGTTGTCGCCCACCTGGGATTATATGTTGAGTCTGTATTGTCTGTCCTCCCCTTGGTGTTTTCCTTTAGAGCTAGTGGTGCGGACTAGTGTTCCCACCGCCCTGTTCACTATCTAGGGCTCATCCTAGGGAAAGCCAGGGTTTTAGGCACGTGATCGGCGTACGGGTGAGGAACCCGTCAAGGGACGACAGGGCAGCCAGGCGCCAGACGCAAGGTGAGTCAGGGGTCACCACCTTCCCTCTCACTAGGGCAGGGCCTCCCTCTTTTCCTCCCTCCGTGTCACGTATGTGACAGTTACGCCGATCGTGATATTATAACTGGCCCTTATTTTTTTTTTGAGAAAAAAAAAAAATATATATAATATTTTTTTTTTTCTCTACTTAGAATCCAATATGGATCCTATTGCTGCTTTGGCAAAACAGCTTCAAGGCCTGTCTTTGGAGGTGGCAGGATTGAAGGCGTCTGTCCTCCAACAGCAGCAGCAAATGCAGCAGACCGTAAGCCCAGCGGTTGCTATGGGTAACCAGGTTGTTACAGAACCCAAGGTTGTTCTTCCTGACAGATTCTCTGGGGGAAGGGACAAATTTGTGTTGTTCCGTGAGGCCTGCAAATTATATTTTAAGCTGCGCCCTTACTCCTCAGGTAATGAAGAACAGCGGGTGGGGATTGTTATTTCCCTGCTTCAGGGGGACCCGCAATCCTGGGCGTTCTCGTTACCCCCTGGTTCCCAGGCTCTCCGGTCAGTGGAGGGATTTTTTGGGGCTTTGGGTCTCATATATGATGACCCTGACCGTGTCGCCCTGGCTGAGTCGAAGTTACGGAGACTCCTACAGGGAGATCGGCCAGCAGAGGAATATTGCTCAGAGTTCCGCAGGTGGGCTACGGATACTCAGTGGAACGACCCGGCTCTCAGGAGTCAGTTCTGCTCTGGGTTATCTGAAAGGGTTAAGGATGCGCTGGCGCTGTATGAGACCCCCCTTTCCCTTGATGCTGTTATGTCCCTCTCTATCAGGATAGATAGACGTCTTAGGGAGAGATCGAAAATTCCTGAGCAATCGGTAACCTCTCCCAAGCAGCAGTTAGTCTGTACTGACTTGGATGAGCCTATGCAGCTAGGAGGAACTTCTTGTCAGGTCCGTCCTCCTGAGGTTCGCCGTAGGTGGGGGGCTTGTTTTTTCTGTGGGGGGAAGGGTCATTTCATTAATGTCTGTCCCTCCTTTTCCCAAAAACAAAAGACCGTCGGAAAACTACTAACCCCAGGCTGTGCGGAGGATGTCAGCCGGGGGGTATACGTTTCCTCCATACGAACATCTCAATTTGTGTTGCCAGCGGTTATTGTTTTTGGTGTTAAGACGGAGTCTATTTCTTTTTTTCTGGACAGTGGAGCAGGGGTAAATTTGATAGATGCCCATTTTGCCCGCACTATGGGTTTGTCTCTCTGTACGCTGCAGAGACCCATTCCCATATTCGCTATTGACTCTGCTCCTCTGTCTCAGAGAAACCTCACTCACGTTGTCCATAACTTACATCTTCAGGTAGGGGACCACCATAAGGAGCGTCTTTCATGTTACGTTCTGGAGGGCCTTCCCTCTCCTGTGGTATTGGGTCTTCCCTGGTTGGTAGCGCACAATCCAGTGGTGGATTGGCAGGCCAGGGAGATATTGGAGTGGAGTGAGCATTGCAGAGAGAATTGCTTAAATAACAATTGCTTAATCGCCTCCATAGCTTCCCTACCTACATTTATTTCGGACTTTGAGGACGTTTTTTCTGAAAAGGGTTGTCAGAAGCTACCACTTCATCGTCCTTATGATTGCCCGGTTAACCTGATTCCCGGTGCAAAATTACCCAAGTCCAGGTTGTATAATCTTTCGAGTCCCGAGAGACAAGCCATGAAAGATTATATCTCCGAGAGTCTGGCCAAGGGACACATCAGACCCTCTTCTTCACCCGTGGCTGCAGGGTTTTTCTTTGTTAAAAAGAAAGATGGGGGCCTGCGTCCTTGCCTAGATTTCCGTGAGCTAAACCGGATAACCGTCCGAGACCCATACCCTCTTCCTCTCATTCCTGACCTTTTTAATCAGATTGCGGGTGCTAGGTGGTTCTCCAAACTTGATCTTAGGGGGGCCTACAATCTGATTCGTATCAAGGAAGGGGATGAGTGGAAGACAGCTTTTAACACCCCTGAGGGGCATTACGAAAATTTAGTCATGCCTTTCGGTCTGACCAATGCCCCTGCTGTCTTCCAACATTTCGTTAATGATATTTTTAGTCATCTCATCGGCAGGTTTGTAGTCATATACCTAGATGATATCTTAATTTATTCGGCTGATCTGAAAACACATGAAGTACATGTCAGGCAAGTACTGCAGGTCCTACGGACGAATAAATTATATGCGAAAATTGAAAAATGTGTCTTCGCCGTTCAGGAAATACAATTCCTGGGATATCTATTATCTGCTTCAGGTTTCCGTATGGATCCTGGGAAGGTCCAGGCAATTTTAGATTGGGATCTTCCTGAGAACCTTAAAGCTCTACAACGGTTTTTGGGTTTCGCAAATTTCTACAGAAAGTTTATTAAAAATTATTCAGTGATCGTTAAACCCCTTACTGACATGACTAGGAAGGGGACTGATTTTTCTAAATGGTCTGACGCCGCTAAAATTGCATTTTCCTCTCTAAAAGAGAGATTTACCTCGGCACCTGTCCTAATTCAACCTGATGTCTCCCAGCCTTTTATTGTTGAAGTTGATGCGTCGGAGGTGGGAGTGGGGGCTGTATTGTCTCAGGGTCCGTCTCCTGGCAAATGGCGTCCTTGCGCTTTCTTTTCCAAAAAATTATCTGCAGCAGAAAAGAACTATGATATTGGAAATAGGGAACTGTTGGCGATTAAACTGGCGTTTGAAGAGTGGCGTCACTTCTTAGAGGGAGCAATCCACCCCGTCACGGTAATTACGGATCACAAAAACCTTCTGTACCTAGAATCGGCTAAGCGTCTCACCCCTAGACAAGCTAGGTGGTCGCTATTCTTTACCAGATTTAACTTTGTAATCACCTATCGTCCTGGGGCAAAAAATACCAAGGCAGACGCATTGTCTCGTAGTTTCCCTGGAGAGGGTAATGTTAGTGATCCGGTACCTATTTTACAAAGAGGAGTGGTTGTCTCTGCTGTACACTCTGTTCTAGAGGGAAAGGTGTTAGAGGCCCAGGGGGACGCCCCGGCCTCTTGCCCCTCAGAGAAATTGTTTGTACCGTTAAACCTGCGTCTTGAGTTATTGAAGGAACATCATAATTCGGCACTTGCTGGGCACCCGGGTAGTAAAGCAACCTTGGAGCTATTGTCTCGTCGTTTTTGGTGGCCAAGGTTGCGTCAGGATGTAATAGATTTCGTGTCTACTTGTTCTACTTGTGCACGCGCGAAAGTCTCTCATACACGTCCAGCAGGGTCTTTATTGCCACTTTTCATCCCCAATAGACCATGGACACATCTATCAATGGATTTCATCACTGACTTACCTTTGTCTGCGGGTAAAACAGTTATCTTGGTAGTAGTAGACAGGTTTAGCAAAATGGTACACTTTATTGCGCTACCCGCACTTCCTAATGCTAAGACTCTTGCTCAGGTGTTTATCAGTGAAATCGTGAAGCTTCACGGGGTCCCTTCCGATGTGGTTTCGGATCGGGGAACCCAGTTTATTTCTAAGTTTTGGAAAGCTTTTTGTACCCGTTTAGGGGTACACTTATCCTTTTCCTCAGCTTTCCATCCTCAGTCGAATGGACAGACTGAGCGTACCAACCAAAACCTAGAAACATATTTAAGGTGTTTTGCGTCTGAAAACCAAGAGGTGTGGTCATCATATTTACCGTTAGCCGAGTTTGCCATAAATAATCGCCGTCAGGAATCCACTGGCAAGTCACCATTTCTTGGTGCATACGGTTTTCATCCCCAATTTTGTACTTTCAAAGAGGGGGGGTCTTCTGGGGTTCCCGAAGAGGAACGGTTTTCTTCATCTCTTTCATCGGTATGGCAGAAGGTGCAAGCTAACTTGAAAAATATGAGTGGTAAATACAAATGCATGGCCGATAAGAAACGGTCGCCAGGTCCGGACCTAGGAGTGAATGACTATGTGTGGTTGTCTACTAGGAATATTAAGTTGACGGTTCCCTCTTGGAAACTGGGTCCTAGGTTCATTGGTCCTTATAAAATTGTAGCCGTCATTAACCCTGTGGCTTTTCGCCTGGAGCTACCTCAGACTTTTAAGATCCATAACGTCTTCCATAAGTCGCTGCTCAAGAAGTATGTTCCACCTCTAGAACCATCACCGCTGCCACCTCCTCCTGTTGTTGTGGATGGTAATCTGGAGTTTCAAATATCCAGAATTGTTGATTCTCGTCGGGTCCGCCGCTCTCTTCAGTATCTGGTGCATTGGAGGGGTTACGGTCCCGAGGAAAGAATGTGGGTTCCAGCGTCAGAGGTAAACGCCAACAGGTTGATTCAGGCTTTCCATGTCTCTCATCCGGAGAGACCTGGTCCTGAGTGTCCGGAGGCCCCTCGTGAAAGGAGGGGTACTGTCACGAGGGTGTCAAGAGCCACGTCTGACTCCGTTATACCCGGGGTCAGGAAGTCGCAGCAGGTGGCTGCGCGCTCTGTGTCTAAAGATCACAGTGTTTCTTAGTGTTTGTTTTCTGTGTTTGCCTTGCTATCCTTTTTGTCTCACTCAGGGATCCGTAGCTTCTCCTCCTCAGCTGTTTCTTGTCTGCCACTCCCAAACTCCTTATATTCTCCTCTCACACTTCTCTTGTTGCCAGTTATAGAGCTTCCTGCCTGGACATCTATGCTGACCCACTGGAGCTGAGAATCTGGTTGTTGTTCCAGAGTGCTACCCTCCGGATCCCTGTTGGGCTTTTGTTGTTTCCTGTTGTTGCCCTCCTGGGATTATATGTTTAGTTTGTATTGTCTGTCCTCCCCTTGGTGTTTTCCTTTAGAGCTAGTGGTGCGGACTAGTGTTCCCACCGCCCTGTTCACTATCTAGGGCTCATCCTAGGGAAAGCCAGGGTTTTAGGCACGTGATCGGCGTACGGGTGAGGAACCCGTCTAGGGACGACAGGGCAGCCAGGCGCCAGTCGCAAGGTGAGTCAGGGGTCACCACCTTCCCTCTCACTAGGGCAGGGCCTCCCTCTTTTCCTCCCTCCGTGTCACGTATGTGACAGTTACGCCGATCGTGATATCCATTTTCACCAATGCTGAAATAGGGGAAATAACTGTTTGTCTACTTACAGGTTGTGTCTGGCTATGGGGATAACTGCACCGGAGGATAGTGCTAATTGGACCAACGAAGCAGCGCGGTCCCAACATATCGCATTGGAACCTTATTTTTATGCGCGCTGTGCACTTTTGATCCTACCATCACATTTTTGTGCTAAAATATGTTTGTTGCTTTATTTTCATTTTCTTGATTTAGCTTAAAGGGACTCTGTCACCAGTTTCTAACCCCCCCTTTTAAAACTATTGTTCTCTCCATGGTGCCCTTGTCATTACAAAGCTGTTGTTATAAGATAAATCCGGCTTGTAGTTTTGATAAAAATCGCTTTTATCTAACCTGTCAATCCTCTGGATAAGGTGCCCAGGGCGTTTCTGAAGGTCTGAATCTGCCGCTTTTCGCCGCCGCCGTTGGTGCCCAGCTCCTCCCGTGATCCTTTCAGCGCCACCTCGATGTAATGAAATCCGCCTCCGGCTCTCCTCAGTGCCCCCTCCTCCTTTTCAAAGATCCCGCGCGTGCGCACAGGCCTGTGCCTGATGCGCCCGTGCGGACTTTTAGATTCTGCCTCGTTGAGCGAAGTGCGCATGCACGCGCGAACATGCGCGAACGCGCGCTTCGCTCCACGAGGCAGAATCTAAAAGTCCGCACGGGCGCATCAGGCACAGGCCTGTGCGCACGCGCGGGATCTTTGAAAAGGAGGAGGGGGCACTGAGGAGAGCCGGAGGCGGATTTCATTACATCGAGGTGGCGCTGAAAGGATCATGGGAGGAGCTGGGCACCAACGGCGGCGGCAAAAAGCGGCAGATTCAGACCTTCAGAAACGCCCTGGGCACCTTATCCAGAGGATTGACAGGTTAGATAAAAGCGATTTTTATCAAAACTACAAGCCGGATTTATCTTATAACAACAGCTTTGTAATGACAAGGGCACCATGGAGAGAACAATAGTTTTAAAAGGGGGGGTTAGAAACTGGTGACAGAGTCCCTTTAAGGGCCACCTGTTTTAGAGATAACAGTATTAAAAGTTATGTTTTAGTTTTGTGTTAATTCTGGATCACTCTTAATATGTAGTTTTGGTCAAATTTAGGTGATCCTCAAGCAATCTCATCAATTTTGTTTTTATTAGTCGACAACCACACAAAGTCATTCACCCCCTAGGTCAGGACCTGGCAAACGTTTTTATATCAGCCATAAGTTTATAAGTGCCTCTCATATTTTTCAAATTGCTTTAAACCTTTCGCCATACAGAATAGAGTGATGACGTAAACCGTTCTTCTTCAGGGATCCCAGAAGGCTCCCCGTCACTGAAAGTGCAAAATTAAGGGATGAAAACCATATGCACCAAAAAATGGTGACTTACCAGTCGATTCTTGACAGCGATTGTTTATAGCAAACTCTGCTAAACGTAAGTAAGATGACCATTCCTCCTGATTTTCAGACACAAAACACCTAAGGTAAGTCTCTAGGTTTTGGTTGGTGCGTTCGGTCTGGCCTTTTGACTGCGGATGGAAGGCTGAAGAGAAGGACAAATGTACCCCAAGACGAGAACAAAAAGCTCTCCAGAATTTAGAAATAAACTGGGTTCCCCCGATCCGTGAAGCTTCACTATTTCACTGATAAAAACCTGAGCCAGGATTTTAGCATTTGGTAACGCAATGAAATGCACGATTTTACTGAACCTGTCTACTACTACTAGGATAACAGTTTTACCCACCGATACAGGTAGGTCAGTAATAAAAATCCATCGACAGGTGTGTCCATGGTTTGTTGGGAATGATCAGTGGCAACAGAGACCCCGCCAGACGAGTATGAGTGACTTTAGAGCGTGCACAGGTTGTATAGGAAGAGACAAAATCAACTGCTTCCTGGTGCAACCTCGGCCACCAAAAACGATGAGAAAATAGCTCAGAGGTTGCCCTACTACCTGTCACAATCCCTCCCGTGACAGAGGTTAGAAGATCTGAGAGACTTGCATCACGTGAGGTTATCTGACAGCCTCTCGGTTTCACTTTGCAGTGTTGTTGTTGGTATCACCACACCTCTTGTTTCAGATGTAGCTTGTGGTCATTACTGATCACACTTCTTACCATGCGGTTGATATTATCTGCCTGGAGTTGGAAGAGCTGGTGTGTTGTCCTCTTTTGAGTTCCTGCTCATCCATTTTCTATTGAAGATAAGTGTTCTTCCCTTTGTATTTTGTTTTCCCGTTTTGCTCATGTTTCCTAGGCCTCAGGGAGATGCTGGTTCGTTGATCTTGGAAGGAACCAGTGGTCTCAGACCCTGTCACTACAAATAGGGCTTTTCAGGGTATCTAGGGCCTAGGTATACAGTGTATTAATATTCCCACCTTCAGGGTCAATTCATACTGACAGGAGTCAGGGCTAGGTTTAGGGTTTTCCTAGGTGGAGACCTTTTACTTTCCCTAACCGTGAGGCCTATTTTCGGGTTATTTTCCTTCTTTTGTCATTCTGGTGTTCCTCCCCTACATTGTGACACTATCTGGGTGCCCAGCGAGTGCAGAATTCTGATGTTCTTTTAATATTTCAAGGCGCAAATTCAAAGGCACAAACAACTTTCCTGGGGGACAGGAGACTGGGGCGTTCCCCTGAGCCTCCAACACCATCCCCTCCAGGTCTGAGTGTAACGTAGAGACAACCACCCACTTTTGTAAAATCGGCACCGGATCGTCAACATCACCACCTCCAGGAAAACTTTGGGATAACGCATCAGCTTTGGTATTTTTTACCCCCGGACTATAGGTGATAACAAAATTAAACCTGGAAAAAAAGAAAGAACACCTAGCTTGTCTACGGGTAAGACGTTTAGCAGGTATAAGCCAGGTATAACAGGTTTTTATGATCCGTAATCACCGTGACAGGATGAGCTGCCCTCTCCAAAAAGTGATGCCATTCCTCAAATGCTAATTTAATAGCTAAAGTTCCCTGTTGCTTATATCATAATTCTGCTCAGCTGCCAACAATTTCTTAGAAAAGAAAGCACAAGGACGCCATTTATTAGGATATGGACCCTGGGACAGTACAGCGCCCACCCCCACCTCTGATGCATCAACCTCAACAATAAAAGGTTGAGAAACATCAGGCTGGATCAGAATGGGTGCCGAGGTGAAACTCTCCTTCAGAGAGGAAAATGATACTTACACTTACCAGTAATTGGATTTTCCAGAAGCCATGACACCACCATAGAGAGAGAAAGAGAGATGGACACGCCCGCACAACTGAACAGGAAGCCCCAGATCGGGTGAATAGATCAGAATATCGTCAAGATATATCACCACAAATCTGCCGACAAGATGACAAAAGATATTGTTGACAAAGTGTTGAAAGACAGCAAGAGCATTAGTCAGGCCAAATTGCTTGAACAGATTTTCGGAATGATAGTGGGCACGGAAGTGTGTGCTGAAGGCCCACCATGGTGTCATTGAGCATAATGGGAGAAGTAGTACGTTTATTCTTTCCATTGTCTCCCCCCCCCCCCCCTTTTTCCCATATTAACGTTTGTTCTTTTTAAAGTGTTTCTGAGGTAATTTGACAAATGATTTTGATTGGTTCCTGGTTTCCTATCTGTTACTGAGACACCTGTTTTCTGCCAGTATTTGATTCAAGTATTTATAGACGATCTCATCAGGTCCGGAGCTTGTCCGCCGCGGAGCCTGGAAGAAGAAGACGTCGTGTGAAGCCCTGGTGAATTGCCGGCATAGCTGCAAAAGAGATATTGTGCTGTGGAGCGGCAGCAGCAAAGAAGCGGCGCTGCTGTGAAGATTTGAAAGCGGCGCTGAGTTCCGGAGGTCCGGGCTGCTGAAGTCAGAGGAGCCGGAGTGTGCCTGGCAGTGGGGCTGAAGTAAGAAGAGTGGATAGAAGAAACTCACCGGTCAGATGGAGGATCTCTTGAAGAGACTGATTCAGCGCGCCGAGTCAAGAGGAGGAGAGGCGTGGCTCCAGAGGTGCTTAGCTGACGGCCCGTCAGCTGAGGAGGAAGAGGCGGGATCACGTGATGTTGCTCGGTGTAGTGACGTCACAGAAGATGCGCCAGGGAGCGCTTCTCATAGCGCAGAAGAACAGGCCCGGGCTTCCAAGAGAATCAAGAGACCAAGGAGGGCTTATTCCCCGTCTGAAGCAGGGATCAAGAAAGGTGGCAGTGTGCGCTCCTCCCCTAGGTGTGGGATAACACAGCCTGGGGTTTTGAGTAGAGCACTGCAGCTGGCCTCGAGCACACCCAGCACGGACCCAGGACCAGAGCTTGGTGAGGAGACATGTGGGCAGAGCTTTGCTTTGCCTACAAACATAGGGATGAATGAGAAAAGGTTGCTTCTTAGCTTAGCCAAGTTATTTTCTGAATGGGCTACAGCTAGTGTGCCTGCTCAAGTAGATCAGCCTGCAGCAGTGTGGCGTGATTTTCCAGCTGCTGCAGAGCTGATAATGTAAGTTTAAACAAATCACTGAATACAGTATCATTGGATAATGGGGTTGGGATAAGTGAAACTTGCTTAAAGGAGGCTATGACTTGTGACGGCTCTCCTTTGGGGTTTCACTTGTCGCAATCTGTGAAGGAGAAAATTTGGAGAAGGGAATATATCGATATTTTGTCGCTACTTCCTTCCGCCAAAGAATCTTTCAAGATTGAGAAAAGAGTGTTTGTTTGAAAAAGATGAAGAAAGAAAAAGGGTTGCGCCAAGATTCTTTAATAATTGGCTGCAGGCCTTTTTAATCTATGCTTCAGTATTTTGTGCTAAACATCCTGAGAGTTGTATTGGTTTGTTTCAGCATATGGATTCCTTTCTGGAGGCTTACCGTAATTTTGGTGGCCTCGCATGGTTTACATATGATGAAACCTTTCGCCAGAATTTGGCAGTACACGGTAATATGAATTAGTGTTCTAAGGACGTTGGCCTTTGGCTTAGCTTGATGTTGCCACAGAGAAGTGGTTTCCAAGCTAAGCCAATTATTTCAGTGGTGTCTGGTGCTATTAGTAAGAAAGGTGTTTGTTTTGCATACGAGTCAACTTGTAAATGGCTGAGCAATTGTAGATACTGGCATGAGTGTTCATTTTGTTTAGGTGCGCACCCCATGTTTCGGTGTTTTAGAAAATCGAATCAGGCCATCTTACAAAATCAAACCGCTAGAGAATTTTCTAAAAGCTCAGACGCCAGTGAGTTGAGAAAGAATGCTACCATGGTTAGATTTGTTTCCAGACTGTCTGAAGGCGGACATAATTCTCAAAGGTTTTGTTAATGGTTTTTATGTTCCGAAATTTACAGGTAAAGGTTGTGTAATTCATGATAATTTGCCGTCAGTTATAAAGCATTTAGACATTGTTGAGTCTAAGATTCCTAAAGAGGACCTTTCACTAGAATAAAAAATCTAAACTAACTATACAGACATGATCTCCCTGCACTTACTGTTATACCTGGGCGCCGCTCCGTTCTCCCGGTATAGCCTCCGGTATCTTTATATGTTTGGCTCCACCCAGTTGAACCTGCCGGCAGTCTCCTTCTCCCATGCTGTAGCGCTGGCCAATCGCAGCGCTCAGCTCATAGCCTGAGAGAAAAAAAAACCTCTCAGGCTATGAGCTAAGCACTGAGGTGTTTTTTGTTTGATTTAGGCCTCATGCACACGACCGTTGTGTGCACCCGTGGTCGTTGTGCCATTTTCCGTTTTTTTTCGCGGACCCATTGACTTTCAATGGGTCCGTGGAAAAATCGGAAAATGCACCGTTTTGCAGCCGAGACCGTGATCCGTGTTTCCTGTCCGTCAAAAAAATATGACCTGTCCTATTTTTTTGACGGACAACGGTTCACGGACCCATTCAAGTCAATGGGTCCGTGAAAGAACACGGATGCACACAAGATTGGCATCCGTGTCCGTGATCCGTGGCCGTACGTTACTTTCATACAGACGGATCCGAAGATCCGTCTGCATAAAAGCTTTTTCAGAGGTGAGTTTTCACTTTGTGAAAACTCAGATCCGACAGTATATTCTAACACAGAGGCGTTCCCATGGTGATGGGGACGCTTCAGGTTAGAATATACTGAAAAACTGTGTACATGACTGCCCCCTGCTGCCCCGCAGGTGCTGCCAGGCAGCAGGGGGCAGACCCCCCCCCCCCCCCGTTTTTAACTCATTGGTGTCCAGTGGACCCCCCCTCCCTCCCCTGTAGTTAACTCATTGTTGTCCAGTGGGCCCCCCCTCCCTCCCCTGTAGTTAACTGATTGTTGTCCATTGGGCCCCCCTCCCTCCCCTGTAGTTAACTCATTGGTGTCCAGTGGACCCCCCCTCCCTCCCCTGTAGTGAACTCGTTGGTGGCCAGTGGGCCCTCTCCCCTCCCTCCCCCTCCTAATTAAAATTGCTCCCCCTATCATTGGTGGCAGTGGAGAGTACCGATTGGAGTCCCAGTGTAATCGCTGGGGCTCCGATCGGTAACCATGGCAACTGGGACGCTACTGCATGGTTACTTAGCAATTTGTAGAAGCTTCATACTTACCTGCGAGCAGCGATGTCTGTGACCGGCCGGGAGCTCCTCCTACTGGTAAGTGACAGGTCTGTGCTATAGGCAATGCACCGCACAGACCTTTCACTTACCAGTAGGAGGAGCTCCCGGCCGGTCACAGACATGGCAGCTCGCAGGTAAGTATGAAGCTTCTACAAATTGCTAAGCAACCATGGCAACCGGGACTGCAGTAGCGTCCCGGTTGCCATGGTTACCGATCGGACCCCCAGCGATACTCTCCACTGCCACCAATGATAGGGGGGGGATTTTAATTAGGAGGGGGAGGGAGGGGAGAGGGCCCACTGGCCACTAACAAGTTCACTACAGGGGAGGGAGGGGGGGCCCACTGGACACCAATGAGTTCACTACAGGGGAGGGAGGGGGGGCCCACTGGACACCAATGAGTTAACTACAGGGGAGGGAGGGTAGAGGGCCCACTGGCCACCAACGAGTTCACTACAGGGGAGGGAGGGGGGGCCCACTGGACAACAATCAGTTAACTACAGGGGAGGGAGGGGGGGCGGCCGCACTGGCCACCAATGAGTTAAAAACAGGGGGGGGTCTGCCCCCTGCTGCCTGGCAGCACCTGCCAGGCAGCAGGGGGCAGTTATGTACACAGTTTTTCAGTATATTCTAACCTGAAGCGGCCCCATCACCATGGGAACGCCTCTGTGTTAGAATATACTGTCGGATCTGAGTTTCACGATGTAGCTCATATCCGACAGTATATTCTAACATAGAGGCGTTCCCATGGTGATGGGGACGCTTCAAGTTAAAATATACCATCGGATTGGAGAAAACTCCAATCCGATGGTATAAAAGAACTCCAGACTTTACATTGGAAGTCAATGGGGACGGATCCGTTTGAAATGGCACCATATTGTGTCAACGTCAAGCGGATCCGTCCCCATTGACTTGCATTGTAATTCAGGACGGATCCGTTTGGCTCCGCACGGCCAGGCGGACACCAAAACAACTTTTTTTTCATGTCCGTGGATCCTCCAAAAATCAAGGAAGACCAACGGACGAAAAAACGGTCACGCATCACGGACCTACGGACCCCGTTTTTGCGGACCTTAAAAAAAAACTGTCGTGTGCATGAGGCCTTAGACGTATTTTTTCAATTTATTTGTTCTTTATTAGAAGAGGGTTTTGGTCATTCAGTTTTACATTTATCAGTTTCAGGGGTTTCTTTATTTTTTAAATTAGCAGGATATCAGTAATTTTCAAACCAATTTGTGGTGAAACAATTTTTGAAAGGTGTTAGGAGATCGTTTAAAAGTATAGATGTTAGACGGCCAATCACATTTGATTTGCTCGGTAGCCTAGTGTCAGTATTGGAGGCGTGTGCATTTTCAAAATTTGAAGCAATTCTTTTTAAAGTAGCTTTTGTTACAGCATTTTTTGTTGCATTTCGGATTGGAGAACGTCAGTGATGTTAATTTATACAGTAATGCAGTGATCGCGCAGCTGCAGGACGCGCACGGCGCATGCGCGAGAAGAGCGCGGTCACGGCTACAGGGAAAAATGTCCATCAATATGCTGAGGAGCGACATAGTGGCGGGCTTATCCGACGGTTGAGTCAAGGAGCACGACTTCAAAAAGGTGCCAAACATAGTTTTATAAGTCGATTTTATGAGACAGCACAACGCAGAAAGAAGATATGAATACATCTTTGGGCACACTATGAGAGATACTTTAAGGTACTGCGATTAGTGTAAATTGTCTTTTCCAGGTGACAGGTTCCCTTTAAATCGTTACTCCTGGAAGTAACTTTCGTTTTCTCAGAAATTATACCGAGATTAATCTGAAGAGGTCACCAGTTTGGTTTTATTGAAAATATTAGGAAGAGAATTAATAGAAGTGTAGAGAAATATCTTCCTAAATTAAATGGCTGGTCAGTGAGACACGCTGAGCTAGATGGATTTATCGTGGGCCTTTATCGAAATGATTTCGTCCATTTGTCAGTGTGGCGAAACCAACCCCGCCACTGGGTTTTGGAGAGGGCTGTTTAAAAGCCTCTTGCCTCAGGATTATGGCCCATAGTAACTTTAAAGGAGAAAACAGACCGGCCACACAGCTTAAATCTGTCTGTAGAATTGTATTTTATGTTATTATGCGTTCGGTTAAATTGTATGTTATGTGAGGGCACCCAGATAGCTAATAGTATTGTATTCATGTATTCTGAGTGCCATTCACCTAATGATATGCACTCAGACTTGAGCTATCTGGGGATATGTTAAATGTCTGTGTTTGCTGTGGGGGTGTGCCATTGTGTGTTTGGGTGGTGATTCCTGTCCTGTTGTCTCCGCATGTGTATTGGTGATCTCCCCTTTGTCCTGAGAGATAATTGGATTGTCTTTGGTCGTCTCCGGGACAGAGGGGAGGAAACCATGATGCATTGTGGGGATATGTTGTATCTGCAACAAACTGTAATAAAAACCAGGCTGGGTGTGCCAGCACTTCAGATCACTGCTGACCCTCAACACGGAGCCTTGTCTCGTTATTGGGGGATTCCCTGTATGCTGTTGGAGACTGATTGCCAGGAGTGTAAGCTGACGGATACGCTTTTCCTGTTCGTCTGACTGACAGCTACTTGGGAGTTTCCAGTTTGGAGTGCTATTTTGTATCCAGTTCGGGAGTTTGGTGTTCTGCAGTAGCTGTGCCTGTCTCTCGGAAAGGGGCATATAGCCTAAACGGATCTTAACCCCTTGTCTGCTGAAACGGTGCCGTTACATTGGTGGCAAGCAGCGGGATCGTTCCTACAGCCAGAAGGACAGCTACAGGAGACACCATTTCTTTGGATTTTACAACTTAAGGGCAACGCATGTCTCAGTACAGTGACCCTAAAAGCACCAGGATGGAACCAGCAGTGGAGTACAGATACTCTGTGGAGGAATTTGACCGTATGATGTGGTTGCGGCTGAACTTCTTCGGACCCAATCCAGCTGAGAAATACGTGAAGTTCGTGAGGAATCTAGTGTCTAAGACCCTACTATACCGGGCAGAAGGTGACGGTCAGCTGCCACGTTGGGTGGACCTCCATCGGAGGTTACGGTTGCGGGACAGTGGGAGCCTAGTCTCCATTCCCCAGCGTCAGTGTGAAGTGCAGGGAGAGGAGAGCAGCGGCCTCCCTCCCCAGCGGCAGGCTGAGTTACAGGGGGCAGAGGTAGTTGTTCCTGCCCCCCAGCAGCAGAGTGATGTGCCGGGAAGGCAGTGTGAAGTGCAGGGAGGGGAGAGCAGCGGCCTCCCTCCCCAGCGGCAGGCTGAGTTACAGGGGGCAGAGGTAGTTGTTCCTGCCCCCCAGCAGCAGAGTGATGTGCCGGGAAGGCAGTGTGAAGTGCAGGGAGGGGAGAGCAGCGGCCTCCCTCCCCAGCGGCAGGCTGAGTTACAGGGGGCAGAGGTAGTTGTTCCTGCCCCCCAGCAGCAGCATGATTTTTTGGAAATTGGGAGCCGAGTCTCCATTCCCCAGCGGCAGATGGAGTTACAGGGGGCAGAGACAGTCGGTCCTGTCCCCCAGCGGCAGAGTGTCCTACAGGGAATAGAGAGCCCAGTCTCCTTTCCCCAGCAGCAGGACACTGTATTGGGAGCGGAGGCGGTCGGTCGCCCTCCACAGCGGCTGGAAGTATGTATGGGAGAGGAGCTCGTTACCCCCTCTCCCCAGCGGCAGCTTAACGCACCAGGGGGAGACAGTAAGCCCCACAACAGGGCAGATGGGACCGTGGTCTCTGCACGTACAGCACAGGGGGTAGAGACAGTCGGTCTCCCCCTCCAACAACCAGGCTCCAACCAGGCTTCTTCCGTGGTAGCGCTGGCACCAGGGCTGAGTACCGCTGATCCCTGCCCACAAAGCAACCTCCACTCCAAGCCAGGGAGCAACACAGAGACCGGGAGTACCAGCTTCCAACATCACCTTGGTGGACTTACTGGACAGAGACAGGCTACTAAATTCAGCAGGTCCAGTATTGGGTTGTGGGTGGGCTGCCAGACTAACTCAGGTACCGACCGGCGTGAGGTCAGGTATCTGGTTAGTCTTCCCTGGGGGGGGGAGATGTGTGGCGAAACCAACCCCGCCACTGGGTTTTGGAGAGGGCTGTTTAAAAGCCTCTTGCCTCAGGATTATGGCCCATAGTAACTTTAAAGGAGAAAACAGACCGGCCGCACAGCTTAAATCTGTCTGTAGAATTGTATTTTATGTTATTATGCGTTCGGTTAAATTGTATGTTATGTGAGGGCACCCAGATAGCTAATAGTATTGTATTCATGTATTCTGAGTGCCATTCACCTAATGATATGCACTCAGACTTGAGCTATCTGGGGATATGTTAAATGTCTGTGTTTGCTGTGGGGGTGTGCCATTGTGTGTTTGGGTGGTGATTCCTGTCCTGTTGTCTCCGCATGTGTATTGGTGATCTCCCCTTTGTCCTGAGAGATAATTGGATTGTCTTTGGTCGTCTCCGGGACAGAGGGGAGGAAACCATGATGCATTGTGGGGATATGTTGTATCTGCAATAAACTGTAATAAAAACCAGGCTGGGTGTGCCAGCACTTCAGATCACTGCTTGACCCTCAACACGGAGCCTTGTCTCGTTATTGGGGGATTCCCTGTATGCTGTTGGAGACTGATTGCCAGGAGTGTAAGCTGACGGATACGCTTTTCCTGTTCGTCTGACTGACAGCTACTTGTGAGGTTCCAGTTTGGAGTGCTATTTTGTATCCAGTTCGGGAGGTTGGTGTTCTGCAGTAGCTGTGCCTGTCTCTCGGAAAGGGGCCTATCGCCTAAACGGATTTTAACCCCTTGTCTGCGGAAGCGGGTCCGTTACAGTCAGATATAGGTTTAGACATATTTAACTCTGGTTTGCAGGATGTGATTGACAAGGCCGTGATTTTTTAATGAATATTTAATGAGTATTTATTGATTGGTCATTTAATTATTTATAGTTATTATCATTATTATTTTATTATGTAACCCTTAATAAAGGACCACGGCCATTTTTCACCACAATTTGGTTTGGTTTTCTTTATTTTAGTTAAGTGTTGTTAAAATATTTGTTATAGTTAAGTTAATTGCTCATATGGCACCATGCCCCTCAGGAGTGTTAAACGCTATCTTCCACTCATCCCCCTCTGTGATGCGAATCAGATTGTAGGCTCCCCTTAAATCCATTTTGGAAAACCATTTCACACCAGCAATCTGATTTAAAATGTCGGGAATGAGAGGAAGAGGATAGGGGTCTCGGATAGTTATCCGATTTAGTTCATGAAAATCTAGGCAATGACGCAGGCCACCATCTTTCTTCTTCACAAAGAAGAACCCTGCAGCCACGGGTAAAGAAGAGGGTCTGATATGTCCCAAGCTCCAATGAAATGACCCTTCCGACCACAGAAAAAACAAACCCGACTTACGATGAGTGGCTCCCCCTAGTTGCATAGGTTCGTCTGAGTCAGAACAAACTGACTCCTGGAAGAGTCTCTGGAGGACAAGAACTCCTCAGCCTATCCCTAAGGCGTCTATCAATTCTTAAAGCACAAGTGCATCTTTTACTTTTTCTGACAACCCCTGGCAAAATTGGTCATTTCACAGAGTATCCGTGGCCCACCTTTGAAACTCGGAACAATAAACCTCCGCTGAAGCCCCCATTATATAGACTCAGCTAGGGAGACTCGGTCAGGGTCATCGTATATGAGACCCAGGGCCTCAAAAAAAACTAATCTACAGACCAGAGGGCCTGGGTACCAGCTGGCAACAAAAAAAGCCCAGGATTGAGGATCCCCTTGAACAGGCATGCTCAACCTGCGGCCCTCCAGCTGTTGCAAAGCTACAACTCCCAGCATGCCCGAACAGCCTACAGCAGGGCATTGTGGGAGTTGTCGTTTTACAACAGCTGGAGGGCCGCAGGTTGAGCATGCCTGCCCTTGAAGAAGGGAGATAACAATCCCCACCCGCTGTTCTTCATTACCAGAGGAATTTGGGCGCAGCCTGAAATATAATTTACAGGCTTCATGGAACACTACAAATTTGTCTCTCCCTCCAGAAAATCTGTCTGGGAGAGCAACTTTAGGTTCCGGATTGACTTGGTTACCCATCGCAACCACTGAACTTGAGGTCTGCTGCAGGACCGACGCCCTCAATTTTGTCTCTTCTGCTTTGCCAAAGCAGCAATAGGATCCATAGTGGATTGTGGATCTTAAAACAGAAAAAAAAATGTTTTTTCTTTCAAAATAAAGGCCAGATATAATATCGCACATACAAACAATAAAACTGGGAAATAGGGATTATTCTAAATTAAAGTGGTATTATACCTACTATAAATGGAAAAAAAAATAGAAGCTCTTTGTGCACATTTTTGATCTAACATGTGTCAGGCCCATCTACGTGGCTTCTGCAGATGGGTACCTAACACTAACAGAACTGCCTCTCCTGGGCTTGACTAAACCTACAATGTCCAGGGCGGTGTAGGAACAAGATATATACTGTATATACTCTGCTCAGAAGCCCCAGGCAGATGGCTGGGAAGTGCTCAATCTAAAAGAGGCATCTACCCTCAATATATATTACAAGAAAATTAAGCCCTAGGTAGTGAGTAGGGCGGTGGGAGAACTAGTCCTCACCACTGACACCTAGGGTAACAACAGGGAAAGGACAAACACCACAAACAATCCCCGAAGGGAGACAACAAACAGGAGAGAACAACAGGAGTGAACCGGAGATCCAACAGCTCCACGGCAACTCCAACTCCACCTGAGGTCAGGATAAGGGTACATTCACACGGCCGTGTGAAATCCTTTCCGTTTTGTGGTCCGCAAATAACGGAACCGTGAGTCCGCATTTTGCGGACAAATGACTTCCGTTTGTGTTCCGTATGTCTTCCGTTTTTTTACGGTCCGCAAAAAATGGAAGGAAACAAAAAAAGAATTATTAGGGCCTCATGCACACGACCGTTGTGTGCATCCACGTCCGTTCCGTTATTTTTCACAGTTTAGCGGAGGTCCTATTCATTTCTATGGAGCTGTGAAAAAAAAAAATGATAGTCCTCTGTTTTTTTCTCCGCGTCCGTGATCTGTGAATCCAGTCCGTCAAAAAAAAATATAACCGGTACTATTCTTGTCAGTGGAAAACGGAGGATGGACCCATTCAAGTCAATGGGTCCTTCAAAAAAAAAAACGGATGCACAACTGGTATGTCATCCGTGTCCGCGCCCGTTTTTTTCTACAAGACCTTGGTGCAATAAAATGACACTTTTCATTAACCTTCCTTTTTGTTCCCCTGTCAGACAAAAAAAAAGAAGACACAAGGAAACACAACTGAAGCAAAATCGGACATGGACCACTGAAGCCAAATCACTGACAGTGAAAAAACACTGTCGTGTGCATGAGGCCTAAGGCCTGCAAAAAAACGGAAACGGATCCGCAAAACACGAATGACATACGGAAACCATTCCGTATGTTATACGCATTTTGCGGATCCATTGACTTGAATGGGGCTGCGGACCGATCTGTGCGGACAATAGTAGGACAAGCTTCATATTTTTGCGGACTAGAAATGCGGAAACACAGATGCGGACAACAAACTGAACGTTGTCCACACATTTTATTCACCCATAGAAATGAATAGATCCGCATCTATTCCGCAAAATGCGGATCGGATGCGGATAAAATTATACGGTCGTGTGAATGTACCCTAAAAGATCTGGAAAGAAGGTCTATATCTGGCAAGGGAAGCAGAAAGAGAGAATATATAATAGTTGGGAGTGGCTGACAGAGAACAGCTGAAGGGAAAAGCTACAGATTCCTAAATGGGACAAAAAGGATTGCAAACCTAAGGCCTCTTTCACACTTGCGTTGTCCGGATCCGGCGTGTACTCCACTTGCCGGAATTACACTCCGGATCTGGAAAACCGCAAGTGTACTGAAAGCATTTGAAGACGGATCCGTCTTCAAAATGCTTTCAGTGTTACTATGGCACCCAGGACGCTATTAAAGTCCTGGTTGCCATAGTAGGAGCGGGGAGCGGTATACTTACCATCCGTGCGGCTCCCGGGGCGCTCCAGAGTGACGTCAGAGCGCCCCATGCGCATGGATGACGTGCCATGCGATCACGTGATCCATGCGCTTGGGGCGCCCTGACATCACTCTGGAGCGCCCCGGGAGCCGCACGGACGGTAAGTATGCTGCTCCCCCGCTCCCCTTTACCATGGCTGCCTGGACTTTAGCGTCCCGGCAGCCATGGTAACCATTGAGAAAAAGCTAAACGTCGGATCCGGCAATGCGCCGAAACGACGTTTAGCTTAAGGCCGGATCCGGATCAATGCCTTTCAATGGGCATTAATTCCGGATCCGGCCTTGCGGCAAGTCTTCAGGATTTTTGCCCGGAGCAAAAAGCGCAGCATGCTGCGGTATTTTCTCTGGCCAAAAAACGTTCCGTTCCGGAACTGAAGACATCCTGATGCATCCTGAACGGATTTCACTCCATTCAGAATGCATTAGGATAATCCTGATCAGGATTCTTCCGGCATAGAGCCCCGACAACGGAACTCTATGCCGGAAGACAATAACGCAGGTGTGAAAGAGCCCTAAGCAGGAAAACCTGGACCGGGATCCATTCATGTAACGATCACTTAAAACCGAGCAAGTAGCCACCCTCTGCAACCTTCTGACCCCAGGCACAACAGGGTCAGTGATAGGTCGTGACACCCTTGTGACAGTAACAGTCTTCTCCAATCCAGTATCAACATTGATCTTAATTACAAAACGGACCCAGGTATCGTTTGGCCAAAGCAAGACACATGCTTGCGCCGAATGCTGCAAATTGAACGCCTATGAAGAAGAAATGCTGCAGTTCTAAGTCTTCCCCACAATAGCAGCAGGGGGTGAAGCCTGGGCAAGAAACCCAGATGATCCTCCCCAGGCCAAAGGAGCACCTTCTGGCAAAATCACTTGGTCCAAGTCAAAGGCTGAGGAGCAAAAACCACTGCAGCTGTTTTTCGGGGTGAATGCCCATTACCAGTGCAGAGCAGAGAAAACTGGATTAACTGGGTGAGAGGCCTAGGTGAGGATACAGGGGGTACCATTTCTTCTTAAGGAGAGAGCCTAGTAGGAGTGACGAGTATTATAGGCCATACAATGCTCCTCTGGTAGGAAAAGGGTATGCAAATTAGCTCTCTTTCCTAAAAGAAAAGAGATCTCTGCCTCTGATGCCACCAGATGTAAGGTAGCTATCCTCTATGTCAGTGTTTGACATTTTAAGCAGGCCTTCAGACATAACCTAGGACTATAGCCAAGCCAGTACCTCATATGCCAAGAACTTGCTTAACTGAGTGAGAGTCCTAGGTCAGAATTTAGGGGGGCACTCATTTATGGAGCTCATTCTAGGTCTCCATAAAGGGAATCTGTCATCACAAAATTCACTGGTAAATAAGACACAATTGGGGAGATTTATCAAACTGGTGTAAAGTGGAACTAGCTTAGTTGCCCATAGCAACCAATCAGATTCCTCCTTTCATTTTTCACAGCTCCTTTGGAAAATAAAAGGTGGAATCTGATTTGTTGCTATGGGCAACTAAGCCAGTTTCCCTTTGCGCCAGTTTTGTTAACTCTGCCTGTCTTGTAGGGCTAGTTCGGCTGAATGTAATGACTCTGTTTAGCAATCCTTTTAGCAAAGAACTTTTAAGCCATATGCAAATGAGCAGTTAAGTGGGTGGGCCCAAGACACTCTGCACTCGCATGCACTAATTCCCATGCCAGCTCCTCCTCTTCCTTCTTGATTGACAGAGCCAGGTCCCTTCTGTCAACCAAGAAGAAGAGGGAGAGGCTGGCCAAGGAAGTGGGAGGAGCAAGGGTGCACATAGTGGCTTAGGCCCGCCCTCAGTGCGCCTAACTGCTCATTTGCATATGGATTACAAGTGCTTTTTTCTCCAGAATGAAGCAATGGATAACAAAGTGAAAGGTCTTGCTACGTTCAGCCGAGCTAGCCCTACAAGGCATGGTGCCCGGTGGAGGAGTGAAGTGAGTTCCCTTTACTTATGAACTGGCAGAACATGTAGAGATTTTGAAACTGAGCTTGAGAGCCACAAGATCTAGTCTAGACTGATGAATGATATACTGTATATACTTTGTATCCTTTTGCATTGTTTTCTTTGATACAAAAAAGGCACTTGAATAGGGTTGAGTGAATCAAAGTATCCGAAGTGGAACTTTCAGGGAAAATTTGATTCGTCAAGAAGCCGAATTTCCTCGTGCTTCGCGGTAATGAATCAATTTCCGTGAAATGGCATAAAAACGAAACATACTGACCTTATCCATTTGAGCGCAAAGAGGCTGCCACGGCCATCTTGATTGAAGGTCCTGGGCAAAATCTTGTGCGCGGTGACATGACTCTCCGCGCCCTGCTTTGCACCCATACAAACATCACGAACACCCCAACTACATTAGGCAGAAGCCCCAGAACTAGGGTGTGTCCTGGGAGAAGAAAGCATGCACCCTCCTTTTACTGCATGGACCTAAGAATCAACGGAGCGAGGAAAGCCACTGTGATTGACTCTAACAGCCTCTCTCTACCACTCCCAGGGGTACACCACCAATGAGGGATTGCCTCAGGTAGCACCATGTAGGGTCAAGAGAGGGGCAGTGGAAGGGCCATGGGCAGAAGGGAAGGGGTTAGGTTAAGAAATTGGCATTAGGGAAAGGAAGGGGGGGCAGCATTTCAGTTTTTGCCTCAGACAGCAGAAAGGCTAGGTGCACTCCTGACCACTCGCATCCTCCGCTCCGGTTCCTCGGGGGCTTGATGCACCATGTCCACCAGTGTCAAGCGTGTGCACCAACACTTATTTAAACCCTATGGAACTGCTGGAGAGAGCCAAGTCCTATAGACTTTAAATGGAGTGGTGGTGTGCATGCTTGACCACGGCTCCATTCAAATAGGGGACACATGAACCCTTCATCTAGTAATGAAGGGGGGGGGTTCTGGTGAACAGGCCCTCACCAAGCAGCAGAGAGGGGTTAGCTGGTTTGTACTGAAATACCTCTTTAATTTCATTGCTTATAGAGGTCAGCGCTCCGATACAGAGCTCCAAATCTCCGGAATCCCTTTCACAAAGCTATGAAGATGAATGACTCTGTGCACTCGTTATACAGCCCCCAGAATTGATCGGTACATTATAAGGGGGGGGGGGGGCAATTTATCTCTGTCTTCTCAGAAGGCTTTGAGAGAGCTTTAGAAGATATTGGTTTACAACAAGCTGCTGGATGGTCAGGCAGATATACGGGAGGAATTATATGAGAAGAACAGCATTGAGTAAACAAAGTCAACCTGCAATACCAGACACAACCATGGACGGAAGTGGCGCTGTTTATACTGGGTGAAAAATTGTGATCCCAGTTGAGTGTCCATCTGCACATGGTATCTGTGCTTGTTCATGTCCATTACATCTCCTCTCCCTATCCGGTCCCTATGTCATATGTTGTACTTCAAGGGTAATAAAACATTGTCTCTATGAATTCACTTTAAAAAAGCCCCCCCCCCCCCAAAATAAAAAAGTTCCAATGAGTTGTCATGATTTTATATCTGGTATTTGTCCCTGCTTTCCCGAGGCTAGCGCTCGGCGTTATCGCTTGTAAACACGAATGCTAATTTCTATGGAAACCAATTATCGTTTATTTCCTTGTATAGAATTTTGAGTGTTGCGCTAATGAAGCATTTGTGTTCATTAGTCTTCTGTGCACGCTCTTCCCTTTTTTCTAGGAGCATGTGCACATTGAGCTGTTTCATGCCATCAGTTAACCTCTTCCCTGCCACGCATAACCTTACAGCATAGATAACTTTGCCTCAGGGCCTGTTCACACTGTCTTACATGAAGACCGTAACCCCTTCCATGACTTTTTCAACCCCAGTAGTTAAATGAAGGAATATCTAAACTTAAGCCTCTTTCACACTACCGTTTTTTTTTTCCCGTTTACGGGCCGTTTTTTGCAGTCCGTATACGGAACCATTCATTTCAATCGTTCCGCAAAAAAAACTGAATGTACTCTGTATGCATTCCGTTTCCGTATTTCCGTTTTTCCGTTCCGTTGAAAGATAGAACATGTCCTATTATTGCCCGCAAATCATGTTCCGTTGCTCCATTCAAGTCAATGGGTCCGCAAAAAAAAGCGGAACACATAAGGAAATGCATCCGTATGTCTTCCGTATCCGTTCCGTTTTTGTGGAACCATCTATTGAAAATGTTATGCCTAGCCCAATTTTGTATATGTAATTACTGTATAATGTATATCCCATACGGAAAAATGGAACAGAAACGGAAACACAACGGAAACAAAAAACGGAACAACGGATCCTTGAAAAACGGACCGCAAAACACTGAAATAGCCATACAGTAGTGTGAAAGAGGCCTTAAAGGGATATTCACGGCTCAATGTCTGAGGTCTGAATACCCCTTTAAATACCCTAATATACCCTTTAAAAGGGACCTGTCAGTTCTCCTGACCTATTAAATATATGCATTCTACAGAACTTTTTCCAGAGAAAGTCTGTATTTTGTTGTACCTCTCTTATTCCTCCTGGAAATGCATGACTAGATTGACAACTGGATGCAACCATTCCCCTCATCACTGTGGAGTAGAGTTGCTGACAGTGGCAGACTGTGTAGCCCCCGCAACAAGGGAATTAGTAATGCCCAGCTGTCTCTCTATTCATACAGTACATTTCCAGGAGGAATAGTGCAGAAACGGTACAACATACCGTAAGGACCTGCTAAGGACCTGTCAGATCTCCCATTTTGTAAAATATTTGTATTCCCCATAAAATAATTATTCTGTAGAGTATGCGTTGCACCTCATAACCATGGCATTGGTAGCACCCAGTTGTCTAGCTATGCAAACATTTCCAGGAGGAATAGTAAAGAAACAGCACAACACAACTGCTAAGGACCGGCCAGATATCTTGTAGTCTGTTTCAGAAAATATTTGCATTCCCATTAATTAGCTGCATTGCGCTATTTCTTGGTTATTCCTCCTGGAAGTGTATGAATAAATTGCCAACTGGGTGTTACCGTTCCCCTCTTCAATAGGAAGTAGTGTTGATGACAGTATCATATAAAACCATCTCGACAAGGAGAATGGAACTAAACATTATGGGGGTCATTTATTGAACAGAAATACGCCTAAATTAGGACCTTTGTGCCTCAAAACACGGCATGGTCGTGTAAAAAAGCCCTAAGTTAAAGGTTTACTTGTTCCCGGCTGGTCCAGTCGCTTTGCTTTTCAAGCAGCTTATTAGTGTAATTTGCTTTTTCGATGCAAGTGGCTTTTAAGTAGCTATTTGCATGTATTTATGTTCCGTCTCGAGTTTTCACCACAGAAAACTGATATTATGAGATTCTGTACAGTGCTATATCCATAGGGGGCGTTCTTTTGCCATACAAGTGGGCAATAATAAAAAAATGTCCAGAATAATTGTCCGGCAATGTAGAAAAGGATATATACTATGTAGACAGATCTTATGGAGCAATTGTCACTGTGGGCCGCACATAGAAAAAAATAAGAAATTCCATGTGACAGGCCACGTCCATTTCAAATATGATAAAATTATTTGTTAAAAAAATATACCTATTACATCCAATAATGTCTCCTCTGATGTAGATGTTCTCTTTTCTCATCTTCTCCATTCGGCCCAGACCACCATGACAGCTTCTTTCGGCCGTGTCTCGTCTCTGCAGAGTTTTTCACACAGACATCTAAGTCCCTTACCTTTCTATCATTCTTCTCCTCCTTGAGCCCCAACATTGTCATCCTGCTGCTACCCTCCAATACTGTACCCCCTGTGCTCCCCAATGCCTATGGCAAAAATAACAGTGTCATACAGATAGCCGCTATAGTGTAGAGTAACATGTCATTGTGACTGCGGAACCTGGTACAAGTTTCATATGATGCTTATCATATAGATGTTTTTTGAAGGGGATTTCAGGACTTAAAAATTGATGACCAATTCCCATGATAAGTCATCAATATCTGATTAGTGGGGTCTGACCCCCAGCAACCCCACCAATCAGTTGTTGGAAGGGGCCAACGCAGTCAGGAGAGCCTTCCTGGGCCTGACATCACATCCATGGGTCACAACGCCTTTGCAGTCGCACAGCTCAATTGAATGGGATTGCGATGCAATACCGAGCACAGCCACTATACAATGTATGGCGCTGTGCTTGGTTTGCTATAAACAGGCTGCAGGAGTGTCAGAACCCCACCCATAGGATATTAATGACCTGTTCTGAGGATAGGTCATCAGTTTTTAAGTCACAGAAAACCCCTTTGAAAATGGTACATGGTGACTTGTGGGCCTGCGAGACAAGATGGCGAACAGTTATAGTGAATGGATTTCTGCCATGTCACGGTAAGTTGCAACGTCACCACTAGAGATTAGCTACGTTTTGAAAAATTTGATTCGGCTGCTTTGCCGAACGTTGTCACCTAATTCGATTAGTTACGAATTACTTCATCACAAATCGCCTTCCATTGTACTGAGCAGGCGCAATGACGGGGAATGGTGATCATGACGCATCCTATCATTTAGCCCCTCAGATGCCGCATTCAATGATGATCGCAGCATCTGAAACTCACCTTCAGGTGCTCAGGGGTTAATCTGGGGTTAAGAAAAATAATAATACTTACCTTATCCACTTGACCGCAGAGAGGACGTCCGCTCCTGTCTTGATTGAGGAACACCTGCCAAAGGACCTGGGCATGAAGACATCACCACATGATTGTGTTGGCAATGCGTGGTGATGTCCAACTCATGACGTCACATGCCGTGATCACACGGTGATGTGTTCACACTCGCCGCAGGACCTTTGGCGGGTTTTCTTCAATCAAAACGGGAGCTTTGAATACTTTGATTCACTCGACACTAGTCACTACATTCACTATCATTGGTTGCAATGTTGACAACGCAAAACTGCACTCCCCTGTTGCATGCCCCTAAGTAACCATGTAGCCCTAGCTAATGGGGCGGTGGTGCTGGGATTTCTGCCTCCTGAAGAATAGCAGCAAGGTGAGCATGTATGAGATCTATTCCAATTGCCACCTAATAACACATCCCATCTGCAAAACTAATTATGCCACAGGTACCATCACATCTGCCAGCAGAGGGCGCCACTTCACTTTGGACTTCAGCAAGGCAATAAGGGCCACTCAGTCTCTAAGTAGGAGGGGGCAAAATGTAGAATTATATCAAAATGAATGGCTAAACACCTAACAGGTATGATAGCTTCAATAATAGTCATCTAGTTGGACCTGAAAATTTTGGTACAAGGGTAGATAATCCCGATTTCTCTTCCTGCCCCATAGGATCGATGAAGAGATACGGATGTCGGTCAGCAGGGTGTAAATTCTGGAGTGTGTGTCTACATGACTGATATGGTGGAAGACACTGACCTGCTGTACCGGATAGTGTTGAGCGAACTGAAACATTCGAAGCGGAATTCAGTCCAAAGTTTAGGAAAACTTTGAATCCGAATTTCTTCATTACTCTCTTCGTGGTAAAGAATCATACTTTCCTAAAAGTCAGCTAGATTTTAGAGAGAGAAGCTAGATGTTCCTGATGACATATTCTCATTGATAGATGATGTGGAAAAGGAGGAAAAGCCGATGACAGAAGAAGGGCTCCCACCTGTAGGGCAAGAGAGCGCTGGGGTTGCAGAAGTGGGTATTCCAGCATATTGTGCCCCCAGTTAATCAGCCAAACCCCATACCAGCAACAGCCCCTGTTTAAAAGTGAAGCGCGGCCATTAACAATGAAGAGGGACTATACAGTGCGGTCTTCATTATTAAAAAAAAATTTGCTGTGGTTAATTGGCCACGTGGTTCTTTAACCGCAGCACGGCCGCTCCGTGTGCCGTAAACTAAGGCAGAGTGGAAGAGGTATACCGGATTTATAGTGATTCGTGACAAATTAATTCGGAACATATCAAATTTCTTGCCGAACCTTAGTGAAGTTACTGAATTGAATCGAATTTTTCAAAACTTTGCTCATCTCTTGTACCTGACAAGTAACAGTTCTGTAGGGTCCAAAATAATCACTTCTGGTGGGGACAGAGAGAGCGGGACGCTTACCGGAGGAGCTTCTTGACCCTGGTCAGTTAGAGAATGACATCAGATTGGGATGAGAAGCTGGAGATGGAACTTGGCAGTGGAAGCCAAGAACAAAGAGCATAATTTGGCTACATTTTTCGGGTAATGGGGTGGTCACAAAGTAATTCAGGTAGGAATGTACCCCATGATTGGTGACTAATTTGTTTTACCTCCAAATCAGAAAAATATAGTTTAAAACTATCTATTGTTCTGCAAACAGCATCTTATATCTCAGTTTCTGCACTAAATATAACTTCTTAATATCAGGAAGTATTACTTTACTGAGAGAGTAGTGGATGCATGGAATAGCCTTCCTGCAGAAGTGGTAGCTGCAAATACAGTGAAGGAGTTTAAGCATGCATGGGATAGGCATAAGGCCATCCTTCATATAAGATAGGGCCGGGGGCTATTCATAGTATTCAGTATATTGGGCAGACTAGATGGGCCAAATGGTTCTTATCTGCCGACACATTCTATGTTTCTATGTTTCTGGACCTGCGGGATATTGGGCACAAGCCCAGTCAAAGGCCATTTTTTCACACTCGGATTGCAGTATGTTTTTTTGGTGGGGTGATCCAGCCACCTCAATTTCCCTTGTCCCCCATATCCTTGCATTTAGGCTTAAGCGGTCTGCAAAACACGGGTCTGCAAAATACAGATGACGTCCATGTGACATTGTGTTGCATCCATTTTTTTGGAGGACCCATTGGCTTTATCGGCTCTGTGGTCCTCATTTTGTGGCCAAGTATAGGACATGTTCTATCTTTTTGAGGAATGGAAATACAGAAGGAGAATGTACACGGATGATCTGTTTGCTTTCCTCTTCCTTATGTTTGTTCTGCAGAAGATAGAACATGTTCGATACTTGGCAGCAAAATGAGGAATACAAATCCACTGAAGCCAAAGGATCCGCAAAAAAAAAACGGATGTAACGCGGACATCACAAAGACATCGTCTGTATTTTGCGGACTGCAAAAGATGTAGCATTGTATGCATGAGGCCTTATAGTCATAACAGAACAAGAAGGAGACAATGGGTCCCTGAAGTTCTCTGTGCTGCTGTGAATTCTTCAGTTATCTTTATTTCTTAGTTCAGCAACTTGAGACAAATATAAACTCTACGATCCGTTCTCTCCATGTGCGTATGAAGTAAGTCAGCAGGAAAATGCTGATCTGAAAAATTGTGACTCCCACATTCCTCCCGTTTCGGCAATTTCTCCTCCGGCATCAGTTATGATTAAGTCATTGTTTTGTCTTACGATTTCCTTCTTTTTCCTTACAGAAAGAAAAGTATTTTAAACTAACCCGATCCTGACCCTACGAGGGCAAACAGCCCTGGAGGCCCAATTCATCTCGGCCTGTCCCCTCTCACTGCTCTTCCCTAAGAAGGACATTTTGGAGCACTAATTAATGCAATGTTCCCCGGCTGGCCGTGGTCTGAGGATGTGCAGCGTCAAGAGGTTCGGAGAAACTGGGACACGATGCAGGGACAGGCGGAGAGGAGGACGGGAAAAATAACCATTTCTCTACTAGACACAATGATAGCTTCAATGAGATGAAAAAATATGTACTCATCCTGTTCAGCCTCGTGATAACCTATTATTTGGCTGAATATTGAATCTTCCAGTAACCGCGGGACCCCCGAAAATCACCGCATCACATATTGTTTTCTAAGGCACTGTGGCTCATCCAAATGGGCAGCTCTGTCTACAATTGCACTCAGTCCCATTCAAGTGAAGCGGTCAAAGAAAAGGCCCATTAGGATAGGGGATATGT
Organism: Bufo gargarizans; assembly: GCF_014858855.1. NCBI lineage: Eukaryota > Metazoa > Chordata > Amphibia > Anura > Bufonidae > Bufo > Bufo gargarizans. The sequence goes on along the minus strand of NC_058085.1, from coordinate 49,149,008 downwards.
GTCTTATCAGTCATGAGAATGGGGACCCCGTGTCCTCCAGAATGAATGGAGAAGCAGTCGAGCATGACCGCTGCTGTACTATTCATCTCTATGGGGCTACTGAAGGGAAGTTGACTAAACCCCCCCTGCTTAGTTGGGGGCCAGCGGTCGGACGCCCAAAAATTAGACACTCATCAGCTGTCTTGTGGATAGGTAATAATCTAAAATATTGTGGCAACCCCTTCCGGAAAAAAGAGGTAATGGTCGAGCATGCCCGCTACTATCCTATTCATCTCTATGGGACTGCTGAAAGGAAGCCGAGTACAGTGCTCTGCTCACTGGAGGCCCCATCGTTCGGAAGCCCAAGAATTAGACACCCATCAGCCATCTTTTGGAAAGGTGATAAACTTAAATTTTCAGGCAAGACCCTTTGACCCCTTAAGGACTGAGCCAATTTTCATTTTTACATTTTTTTATTTTTCCTCCCCACATTCCAATAGCCATAATTTTTTTATTTTTCAATTCACATAGCCGTATGAAGGTTTATTTTTTTGCGGGAAAAGATTCATTTTTAAGGGCACCATTTCATTTATTATGTCTTGTATTTGAAAATGGAAAATAAAATTCTTTGTGGGGTAAAACTGAAAAAAAAACACAATTCTGCCAAGGTTCTTTTGGGTTTTGACATTATGACTGTTATTGCACTGTGCAATAAAAATGACGACATGACATCCTTATTTTGCTGCTCGATATGATTATGATGATACCAATGTTTTGTTTATTATAGATCGGTCTACAGAGCTGTTTTTTGCAGGAAAAACTGTATTTTTAATTGGTACTATTTTTGGGGTGCGTACAACTTTTTAATAACTGTGATACCATTTTTATTAGGGGGACAAGGTGACAAAAAAATGATGATTCCTTTGTTTTTACTGTTTATTTTTTAAATATTTTAATAGGTCAGACATTTTCAAACTCGGTGATACCTGCTATGTTTTTATTTTCTATTGTTTATATATTTTTACATGTACAATTGGGAAAGCGGGAATGATTTAAACTTTTAATATTTTTATTTAAACTTTTTCCACAAAAACTATTAGCCCCCATAGGGGGATAGAACCTGGGATCTTTTAAGCCCTTGTCCTGTACACCTTAATAGAGATCTAGCATGGTGAATGGGATTCTGCCATTGTATCCGCTGAGCTGTGCCTTATGCATAGCTCAGCAGGCAGATTATTATGGCAGCCCCGGGAAGCTTCAGCAGTTCCCAGACTGTCATGGTAACCAATCAGAGCCCTGCAATTTCACTGCGAATCTCCGATTCGAAGGCAGAGGGAACCGCATCCCTCTGCCTAACCTCACAGAGGCTGGAATTGCTTTTGAACATGGTATCTAAGTGATTAAATGACAGGGTTTCGGCGTAATCGCCATTTCCTGTCATTACGGCTGGGTGCTTGCTGTATTCTACTAAGCCCACTCCATGAAAGTGTCACGAGTCATGGTCGTGACTCCTGATCCGCATGCAGTTGCCTGCGGTTTGGTTTTTGTCAATCACATTGTGAGGGTGGCTAGATTGTTGCCTCACATGTGGTTGCCGCTGGCAACATGTTTGTACTTGGCAGTATAGCAGCCTGAGCTGTTGCTAGGCAGCTTGCTGCAATCTGCATGCGGTTGCACTTGGCAACGTGTGTTTATATGTGTGCACTTTCCTTGTCTGGTGTGCACGGGGTTTATTGTGTGTGTATTCCCCTTTAAGTTGCTGTCTTCCCTTCCCTGGTGTTGTAAGGGTTAACTTCCCTTCCTAGACTGTGAGCACTGGATGTGTCTGTGTGGGTGTGGCTACTTGGGCCCATACAGCTGAGAGCAGTAGTCAGAGGGGTACTTCAGCCATGGTCTGCTGGAGTCGTCCTCCTACTTTATACCATCTGCCAGTAAGGGCCACCCTTGTGGTCATAAATGTTGTTATGTGATGTTAAGTTTATGTTTATGTGGTGTCTATTATTATTGCAGCTATGGTTCTGGCTTCCTGTGTGTTTATGTGTGCTGTGTCCTTTTATGTTTGTGTGTGGACTCCAGCACTTGAGTTCAGGGATCCAGTCAGTGTGTCTGTGGCAGGTAGGGGTGGAAGTCTTTCACTCTCCTGCCATATCCATAGTCTGTTTCTGTTTTTATCCCATTGCAGCTCGGCCAGTTTAGACTCCTGTTTCTCCGCATCCAGGAGGAACAGGTGGTCTACCCAGCTCCAAGTTCAGGGATCGGCGGAGGGTGAGTAGGGATCCGAGGTTCCTGAGCATGAGCCCTCCTACCTTCAAGGTCGGCTCATGCAGCTCGGAGTCAGGGTCAGATTAGTGATGCGATAGGAGGTGACCTGCTCCCCTATTCTGTTGTCCTGGCCGAGCAGCGACTTACATCATGTGGCATCGCACGGCTGAGGGTTTTCCCCATCCTCAGCCGTGACAGAAACAGCAGTGTGCATACTCAATGACTACTCTATTCATACAAGAGGACACAGGACTCTCCTTCTCATGATCAGTGGGGGTTCCTGCAGTCCGATACCCAAAAATTAGACACTAATCAGGGGCAAGCCCCTTTGGGACCGAGAAATATGGATGTGGAGAGCATATGGTGTGCTGTCTGCCTCTTTTGCGGCCCCATTGAAGTAAATGTGTCTGCATCTGATCTGCAAAAATAACTAAAGTCATGCGCATGAGCCCTTATACTCAGACCACATTTTGGGCGTTGTTTTTCATACCTTGAAATACATTTTTCCATTGGCAAATCAAACGTATAATATGCCCCATAAATCATTTGAAAGGTAACTTCCCTCCATACCCCTGACCTGATTACCCTTATCACTTCCTGGTATCCAACTATTAACCCAGCAGATACCTCACTAGCTGTTAGTTGCTCTTGGCAGCTGAAGGCATCTGTGTTGGCCCCATGTTCATATGTGCCCGCATAGCTGAGAAAAATTATGGGGCAGATTTATCAAACTGGTGTAAAGTAAACTGCCATTAAAAAAAAATCATTCTGGAGACGTCAATTTGAAGCTCGGAATGCAATGTACTGTAGCCCAAGGTGTAAAGAGGACAACAGGATTCCATATTCATCAACACTTCAGTTAGTAAACTGGGGGAAATAAGCCCTGCCCCCAGGAAGGCCCCAAACCCACACAGAAACATTCACTTATGGGCGAGGTTTGTGTTAGCCCCGTCCATTGTTGGTCTGGAAAAGTACAAATTTGCTATTAAAATCAGGGACAGTCCCAGCAAATTCGGGACAGTTGGCAAGTATGGGATTCTAACTAAATATTAGTAAATCCAAAACCTACAGCCCAATCAAAAATATACCACCAAATACACTACAGATTATATAGACCTATATCATATCCATCCTCCCCATTTCTGAGACATTAATCTATGAAGACTTATACCCGAACACCTCTGTCACGCTTCGGTGTGGGAGGGAAACACCACATCGAGCATAACAGGGAATGGGGAAAACGGGAATCAGGCCGGAGGACTAGGGAAGGAATATGGACATCTCCTAGTAAAACCCTAACCACAATCCTGACTGACTACCAGTATGAACAGACCCCAGAGGTAGGTGTCTTCATACACAGGAATACCTAGAGTCCTATCAAGCCCTGGAGGACCCTGGTACTAATGGCAGGGACGAGACTACCCTTTCCTCCAAAAAGAAGGACGAACAGGAGTCTCCTTCAGGCCTAATACAACAATAGGGAAAAGCAACACACAGAACCCAAACAAAATACAAAAAGGGAAAGGAAAGACTTAACTTCAAAGGGGCTATGGAAGCACCAGGAACTCAGCCGAGATCCACACACAAGCAATCCACAACTGAAACTGAAACTATAAACCGCACAGCATTGTGGGAGAAGCAATAAATAAGGAAGGTTAAATGATCACATAAGCAACACCTGAGGCAAGGGGTCTGGCCATTACCAGAAACAACACAGACACCTATTAACCGCTACAGGACCGCCGTACGCAGGATTCTGGGTGGACGCATAGGCGCGCGCGCTCACAGGAACGGAAGGTAAGCGAGTGGATCTCCAGCCTGCCAGCGGCGATCGTTCGCTGGCAGGCTGGAGATGTGATTTTTTTAACCCCTAACAGGTATATTAGACACTGTTTTGATAACAGCGTCTAATATACCTTCTACCTGGTCCTCTGGTGGTCCCTTTTGTTTGGATCGACCACCAGAGGACACAGGTAGCTGTTCAAAGTAGCACCAAACACAACTACACTACACTACACCCCCCCTGTCACTTATTAACCCCTTATGAACCACTGATCACCCCATACAGACTCCCTGATCACCCCCCTGTCATTGATCACCCCCTGTCATTGATCACCCCCATGTAAGGCTCCATTCAGACGTCCGTATGATTTTTACGGATCCACGGATACATGGATCGGATCCGCAAAACGCATACGGACGTCTGAATGGAGCCTTACAGGGGGGTGATCAATGACAAGGGGGTTATCACCCATATAGACTTCCTGATCACCCCCCTGTCATTAATCACCCCCCTGTCATTGATCACCCCCCTGTAAGGCTCCATTCAGACGTCCGTATGATTTTTACGGATCCACGGATACATGGATCGGATCCGCAAAACACATACGGACGTCTGAATGGAGCCTTACAGGGGGTGATAAATGACATGGGGTGATCAATGACAGGGGGGTGATCAATGACAGGGGGGTGATCAATGACAGGGGGGTGATCAGGGAGTCTATATGGGTGATCACCCCCCTGTCATTGATCACCCCCTGTAAGGCTCCATTCAGAATTTTTTTTGGCCCAAGTTAGTGGAAATATTTTTTTTTGGGTTTGTTTTTTCTTACAAAGTCTCATATTCCACTAACTTGTGTAAAAAAAAAAAAAAAAAGATCTCACATGAACTCACCATACCCCTCACGGAATCTAAATGCGTACATTTTTTTAGACATTTATATTCCAGACTTCTTCTCACGCTTTAGGGCCCCTAAAATGCCAGGGCAGTATAAATACCCCACATGTGACCCCATTTAGGAAATAAGACACCCCAAGCTATTCCGTGAGGGGCATATTGAGTCCTTGAAAGATTTATATTTTTGTCCCAAGTTAGCGGAAAGTGAGACTTTGTGAGAAAAAAAAACAAAAAACAATTTCCGCTAACTTATGCAAAAAAAAAATAATTTCTATGAACTCACCATGCCCCTCATTGAATACCTTGGGGTGTCTTCTTTCCAAAGTGGGGTCACATGTGGGGTATTTATACTGCCCTGGCTTTTTAGGGGCCCTAAAGCGTGAGAAGAAGTCTGGGATCCAAATGTCTTAAAATGCCCTCCTAAAAGGAATTTGTGCCACTTTGCGCATCTAGGCTGCAAAAAAGTGTCACACATGTGGTATTGCCGTACTCAGGAGAAGTTGGGGAATGGCCTGTGAAATCCGAAAGGTGCTCTCTGGAATGTGTGCCCCTTTGCCCATCTTGGCTGCAAAAAAGTGTCACACATCTGGTATCGCCGTACTCAGGAGAAGTTGGGGAATATGTTTTGGGGTGTCATTTTACATATACCCATGCTGGGTGAGAGAAATATCTTGGCAAAAGACAACTTTTCCCATTTTTTTATACAAAGTTGGCATTTGACCAATATATTTATCTCACCCAGCATGGGTATATGTAAAATGACACCCCAAAACACATTCCCCAACTTGTGAGTACGGCGATACCAGATGTGTGACAGTTTTTTGCAGCCTAGGTGGGCAAAGGGGCACACATTCCAAAGTGCACCTTTCAGATTTCACCGGTCATTTTTTACAGATTTTGATTGCAAACTTCTTCTCACACATCTGGGCCCCTAGAATGCCAGGGCAGTATAACTTCCCCACAAGTGACCCTATTTTGGAAAGAAGACACCCCAAGGTATTTTGTGATGGGCATAGTGAGTTCATGGAAGTTTTTATTTTTTGTCACAAGTTAGTGGAATATGAGACTTTGTAAGAAAAAAAAAAATCATAATTTTCCGCTCACTTGTGACAAAAAATAAAAAGTTCTATGAACTCACTATGCCCATCAGTGAATACCTTAGGGTGTCTACTTTCCGAAATGGGGTCTTTTTTGGGGTGTTTGCATTGTCTGGGCATTGTAGAACCTCAGGAAACATGACAGGTGCTCAGAAAGTCAGAGCTGCTTCAAAAAGCGGAAATTCACATTTTTGTACCAAAGTTTGTAAATGCTATAACTTTTACCCAAACCATTTTTTTTTTACCCAAACATTTTTTTTTTGTAAAGACATGTAGAACAATAAATTTAGCGAAAAATTTATATATGGATGTCGTTTGTTTTGCAAAATTTTACAACTGAAAGTGAAAAATTTCATTTTTTTGCAAAAAAAATCGTAAAATTTTGATTAATAACAAAAAAAGTAATAATGTCAGCAGCAATGAAATACCACCAAATGAAAGCTCTATTAGTGAGAAGAAAAGTAGGTAAAATTCATTTGGGTGGTAAGTTGCATGACCGAGCAATAAACGGTGAAAGTAGTGTAGTGCAGAAGTGTAAAAAGTGGCCTGGTCATTAAGGGGGTTTCAGCTAGCGGGGTTGAAGTGGTTAAAGGGGTTATCCCATCATAGACAATGAGGGCCTATCGCTAGGATATGCCCCCATTGTCTGATAGGTTCAGGTCCCACCACTGGGACCCGCACCTACAAGCAGAACGGAGCGTAGAAACTTAGAGCTGCCGGCCCCATAGAAATGAATGGGAGCGGTGGCCGTGCATGCGCGGTGCGCTCCCATTCACTTCAATGGGAGAGGCAAAGAGCTGCGCCTGGTGGTGGACGGACCCCAGGAAACCTGGGTCCCAGCTGTGGGATGCGCACCTATCAGACTATGGGGGTATATCCTAGCTATATGCCCCCATTGTCTAAGATGGGATAACCCCTTTAATCCACAAGGAAAACCTGTCTAATCAAACCACGTGTTGACAGTCTCACCGATCTCCTGCTATAAGGCCCAGTTCACACTTCAGTGGTTTGGTCAGTGTTTTCCATCTGCGATTGTGAGCCAAAACCTGGAGTGAAGGTTACACAGAGATTAAGTATAAGGGAAAGATTTCCTCCTGTTCTGTGTTTTTGACCCACACCTGGTTTTGCTCACAAAAAGGGCTCATGCACACACCTGTTGCCTGGCGGTGCCCGTATTGCAGCCCGCAGACAGCGGATCCACAATATACGGGCAACGGCAGTGTGCACACCGTATCACAGTCACACAGAGGACACACAAGACTGTGGTAATATGGGGCTGTGGTAATTAAGACTGTATACAATTGCTGGTGCTCATTACCACATCCCCACCTCCTCTCCGTACTTCATGTCTCCTCATGAACTTCATTCCTACAGAGATTTAGCTTAAGATCATAATAAACTGTATTCAGGATCATAATCCCTGAGATGTTGGAGAGGAGGATGAGGCCCTCTTTAGCTCCGTGTTGTGAAGTAACTTGTCCTCCTGTGTGATTAGGACAGGTTTTGTATGTACTAATAGGATGGTGGACATTTTGTTTCTCCTAATGATAGCTCCCCAGACGAAACAAGCCATTATAACTAATGAAGGGTATTTGGGAATATATTTATAATAAAGTAATATTTTATTTTAATATCCAGAGAACCCCTTTAAGCCACATCAACTGCAGCAGGGCCTCCGATAAAAAACAATGGAAGGTATTTTCAACGTAGATTCGGCCTGGTTTCCGGCGCTGAACCTGTGCTGAAACCTGCGCCCATAATCCTCCATCAAGGGTTTCTGCTATAGACCGGAAACCAGACTGACATAATGACTTTATTATTTCCACACTCGGTGGGCAGTCTGTGAAGTCAATGTGGAAAAATGGCAGATCATTCTGTAGGTCTGAATATCAGCAACGGGGGGAATCAGAATTATTAAATTAAGCTCCCAATCATAATAGATTATTCTTTAAGAGGTTCTCCACCAAATTGTTTGTATATGGGGGTGTCAGGAGAAATAGACGTCAGCTGAAACAGCATTCAGCCAGTAGCTGTTGGATATACATAGTCACCTTAAAGGAGTGGTCATGTACTTACCTAGCGATGTTCCAATGGCGAGTCTGGCCTCCCTGCTGTGGCACTGAGCGTTGTCACAGGGCAATCAGCAGGGCTAGCTGCAGAGCATGCAGAGACTCTGGGCCAATCAGCTCATTCCCGGTGTCCCAGCAGACTGCTGGCCACAGTTGCCTGTGATTGGTCTTCTGTGTCTCACTCACATGCAGGGGCGTACACAGAAATCATTGGGCCCCATAGCAAGAATTTAGATTGGGCCCCCATGCCCGTTCCTAGTCCCTCCTACTATGCGCCCTGGCTCCTCTCACTACCCTCCCTAACTTCTCCCCTGCCCCACCTCATGCAGAAGTATTTTGTTCTACAAAATGGCAGTCCTCATGCCGGAACCCAACAGACCCATTAGGCTACTTTCACACTTGCGGCAGGACGGATCCGACAGGCTGTTCACCATGTCGGATACATCCTGCGGCTATTTCGCATTGACTATATGGGGGTGGAGCTCCGGCGCAGCATGGCGGTGCACGGCGAAAGTCGCTGGACTAAAAAGTCAGACATGCAGTACCTTTTAGTCCGGCGGCTTTCGCCGTGCACCGCCATGCTGCGCCAGAGCTCCGCCCCTGTTATAGTCAATGGGGACGGAGCGGCGGCACGGCGAAATAGCCACAGGACGGATCCGACATGGTGAACAGCCTGTCGGATCCGTCCTGCCGCAAGTGTGAAAGTAGCCTTATAGAGAATGGGATCTGATAGGTCCTGGCGGTGTTCAGCATATATTGACAAGAATCTGGGGCGTTACATGATGTAATACCACCCAACTTTCCTGCTGTCCAGCATGGCACATGCGCATAGACATGAGAAAAGTTTGAGCAAGTGAGTGCCCCCCTCCCCCATCCTCTGTGTCATGCAGGACAGCTGAGAGACACTGTCATTACTCGCAATCCTGCATGACACATGTGCAGAGACAGGGAACCCCTCCCCCTGCCTTTCCATGTTCTTATTATCTGCATTTATGCCTTGCAGGATAGCAAGAAATCTGAGGGACATTACATGATGTAATCGCACCCAGCTTTTCTGCTGTCCTGCATGGCACATGTGGAGAGACATGAGAAAGCTGAGTGACACAGCTCCCACCTCCCCTCATATCTTCTCATGCCTCTGCACTTGTGCCATGCAGGACATCAGGAAAGCTGAGTCACATTACATAACAGCACCCAGCTTTCCTCCTGTTCTGAATGGCATATGTGCAGAGGAATAGCCTGGCAAAGCTGGGTGACCCCCCCCCCCTCCCCTCCCCTCCCCCTGCATCATCCTCACCCCCTGTACACCTCTGCACTGTCCTCACCTACAAGTGGTCACTTACTTCATTACTGGTGGGGTAGTGGCAATCCGGAGGAAATAGGAATCAGGCATAATGGAGCGAACAGGCGGAGGCGGAGCTAGCCGGCGGGAGGCGGAGTTAGGAGGCGGGGCTAGCAGACGGGAGACAGTTAGGAAGATAGATGGGGGCGGGACTCTCCTTCACTGCGGGCCCCCCTTCATCACGGGCCCCATAGCAGCTGCGTGGTCTGCCTATATGGTAGGTACGCCACTGCTCACATGTTATCTCCTCTTGTGGATTCTTGGATACTGACCTCAGATTTCCATTTGACCTGCCTCTGACTGCCGATCTCATCTACTGATTTGTCTTCTGGTTCTGACCCAGGATGGTATGTGATCATGAGTTGTCTCGGTGTCGTCACTACCCTCTGGCTTTGACCTTATCTTATTTTCTGCATTTGTCTTCTGATTTGGATATTGTTATTTTGTTCTGGGTCTGACCTATTTCTGTCTGACTTCCTGTCACCACCAGACATCTGAGAAGCTCTGACAGATGCCTTTCAGAACCTCCTCCTTGAGCTTCCTTTGTTTTGGTTTTCAGTTCCTCATCTCGTTAGCCTCTCTCAGCTGTCATGTAGTTGGACTGATTGCAGCCCTTTAAATTCCTCCTCATAATGCATTAGTGTGCGGTTTATTAAATATAAGGTAATGTCGCACTCGAATGAGGTGGGAATCCAAACAGAGGTGCTCCCACTATCAGACGACACCCAGTCTGAAAATGTAAAGTGAATAAATAAAATTGAAGTGGGGCACACTCTTTTAAGTAAAGGGATCTTTAATGGTCTATACAATAATACACAGTAGGTTAATAATACAATGGTGGATAAAAGAGAAAATAGTGACCTTATAAAACTAAAATAAGATTATATTAGATTACAATGAATAAGACATAAATCCCATTAAATATACTAAAATAATTCATATGATATTCAATAAATAATCGGTCTAAGTTGTCTGTTGGCATAAAAATCTTATACTGATATTTATAAATACATCCGAGGAAAAAGGATCTTGATTGAAACCAGTCTTTTGTGACTCAATTGGAAACTGAGCAAAGTCTTTCCTGATGTAGATAGTTCGTATGCAATAAGTTAATGAAGTTGCAACATTATAGCGATACACTTATGTGTGCTTAATCGAATTCAAAGCATGTAGCTTTCAACAATTCAAATTGCAGCGTATAGAACCACTGAGGAAGGGGTCAATACTCTAAAGCCCCGAAACGCGTCTGGTGTGAATCCCCCTTAAAGGACAGCAAGGACACTGCAACCCCGGTAAAGGTCTGGACACTGTTATAAGAAGAACTAACTTATTGCGTCATTGGAGACGCCAAAGACCACGTGGAATACAACCTGATTGATGCCAATTCAGTAATAGCCCTTGAGACCGGGACATTACAAGTCGACCGTACCGAGTCGAGGACTCATCGTCAGGTACAAAGACCTCCGGGTAAGGTTGCATTGATCCTACACAAGCGATCGCTCTCTTCAAACACAGCGGGACGCCGCTGTATGTCTTTGTAGCTATACGCTGCAATTTGAATTGTTGAAAGCTACATGCTTTGAATTCGATTAAGCACACATAAGTGTATCGCTATAATGTTGCAACTTCATTAACTTATTGCATACGAACTATCTACATCAGGAAAGACTTTGCTCAGTTTCCAATTGAGTCACAAAAGACTGGTTTCAATCAAGATCCTTTTTCCTCGGATGTATTTATAAATATCAGTATAAGATTTTTATGCCAACAGACAACTTAGACCGATTATTTATTGAATATCATATGAATTATTTTAGTATATTTAATGGGATTTATGTCTTATTCATTGTAATCTAATATAATCTTATTTTAGTTTTATAAGGTCACTATTTTCTCTTTTATCCACCATTGTATTATTAACCTACTGTGTATTATTGTATAGACCATTAAAGATCCCTTTACTTAAAAGAGTGTGCCCCACTTCAATTTTATTTATTCAGTGTGCGGTTTATACAACTTCCTGGAGTGTGTGTGCATGCTGATCCTATTTCCCAGTCATCTACAAGATAAGTGTTGTACATTCATTTGTGATTTTCTGTCTGCTGGATCCCAGGTGACCCTGACTACATCCGTGTCTAGTGTAGGGAGCCGGTGGTCGTGTCCCCTCACTATTATAGGGTGTTCAGGTGTTATACAGTCGAGGTACGAGGATATGCGATCATCTACCATTGGGATGTTCGCATAGGCTGAGCAGTCAGGGAGAGTGCCAGGTCTTATGCAGGGGTCTCCCTTTTTGTTCCTTAGTTTTGGATCCAGTGAGTCATATATTCATTTTGTATTGTCTTGTTTCCTGTACACCTTCTGTGACACTACCCTCTTGGTCCAGTGCACAGTCAGGAAGGGACCGTCACCCAGTTGGGGGCTACCGTTTACTAAGGATCGTCCAAAAAGGTAGGGACAGTGGTTTAGGTGGAGACTACAGGGTGCACTGTTTTTAAATTTTTATTTCATGCTGACATCAGGAACGCTGACCTCATACAGGTCAGCACCCAAGACTGGTTAGAAAACAGGAAAGCATTATATTCTCTACAGCCCTAGGGAGAGATTGACACAGACGTCTCTAAAGACATGTTAGGAGGGGGAATGTGTCCTTTTTTTATTCCATTTGGACCCTTTTTTACCGGCTGGACAGCCACTTTAAGAAGACAAATAAAACCAAAGAGTTTCTACATAACTCGTTATTAACCTCTAGGGGAAGCGACTAGCTTTCTAGGTTGTAGACGTTAAAATGTTCACACTGCAGACTTTACAGCTTGATAATAAAAAGTTGACTTGCCTCCTTTCTCTCACACAGAAAATCTGATGAAGCAGCAAGTTTTTTGTCTTTCTTATTGATTTCTTTGTGTCTTTGAGGATGGTGGCCACAGACGTGATAAAGAGCTTCTTCGCGGAAGAGATGTATAAATCAGACTCATTGAGACCTGTCAGTGTATAGACTAAATCATGGATATGCAGCTTCCAAAAATACATCCTAGTTTCATAGCTGATATTGATTCGGTCCAGACAGAGGCAGATTATCATGACTGATCCAGTAGCATCCATCTCACCTGGGTGTCTCCAGTAGTGGTGGTACTTGTCTTTTTTTTCTAGGTGTCCACCAGCCATTTGTGTCACGGATGAAGTTGCAGATAGCTGGAACTTATAAATAAACGACTGACTGGCTTGATCCCAAACTCCCAAGGAGCATATAGGTGAGCCCTATAAAACCCTAAGAGCTCTCCCTGACTGCTATGCACATGCAAGGGTCTCAATGGTAGACGATTGCATGCCCACGTACCTAAGACTGTGTGACACCTGAAAACCCTATAATAGTGAGTAGACACAACCACCAGCTCCCTGCACTTAACACGGATGGAGTCAGGGTCACCTAGAATCAAGCCAGCAAGGAAACACAATAAAGTAAAAGACTTATCTGAGCAAACAGCAGCAGCAGCCTCCAGCAGTGAACACTTCATCCAGGAAGTAGTATAAACCGCAAAATGAGGCAATATGGGAGGGAATATAAAGGAAGACGATTAGTCTAAATAAGTGACACCTGGCAGAAGGAAAAGAGATGACAAAGTGAAACCAAAAGAAAGAACATCATACAAGAGGTAGAGAAGAACGTCTGCCAGACCTTCTCACAGAACTGGCGGTGACAGTACCCCTCCCTCTACGGGTGGACTCCGGACACTCAGAGCCCACCTTCTCAGGATGAGACCTATGGAAAGTCCTGATGAGACTAGTGGTCTTAATGTCCGCCACTGGGACCCACATTCTCTCCTCAGGACCATAACCCTCCCAATGAACGAGGTACTCAAGAGAACCGCGGATAATGCGAGAATCCACAATCCTAGAGACCTGAAATTCAAGATTACCATCAACAAAAATCGGAGGAGGAGGCAAAGAGGAGGGTACAGTGGGTTGGACATAAGGTTTTAATAGGGAGTTGTGAAAAATATTATGGATCTTCCAAGTCTGAGGAAGATCAAGACGGAAGGCAACGGGATTGATGACGGACAAGATCTTGTAAGGCCCAATAAACTTAGGACCCAACTTCCAGGAGGGAACCTTCAGTTTTTATATTCTTTGTAGGCAGCCACACCAGATCACCAACATTCAGGTCCGGACCAGGAACACGTCTCTTATCTGCCACACGCTTATATCTCTCACTCATCCTCTTCAGATTACTCTGAATCTTTTGCCAAATAAATGACAAAGACGAGGAAAATCTCTCCTCATCAGGTAAACCAGAAGACCCCTCTCGAAAGAATGTCCCAAACTGCGGATGAAACCCATATGCACCAAAAAATGGTGACTTATCAGAGGACTCCTGGCGACAGTTATTTAAAGCAAACTCAGCAAGGGACAAAAAAGAATACCAATCCTCCTGATTCTCTGCCACAAAACAGCGCAGATATGTCTCCAGATTCTAAATGACGCGTTCGATCTGACCATTCGACTGCGGGTAAAAAGCAGAAGAGAACGACAACTGAACCACCAAGCGAGAACACAAGGCATTCCAGAATCTGGAAACAAATTGCGTGCCCCTATCAGAAACGATGTCTGAAGGAATGCCATGCAATTTAACAATGTGATCAACAAACTCTTGCGCCAGCGTCTTAGCATTGGGTAACCCAGGAAAGGGAATGAAATGTGCCATTTTGCTAAAACGGTCCACTACTACCAGAATCACAGTCTTCCCCGAGGAACGAGGCAGGTCAGATGCGTCCAAGGATGGGAAGGAATGGGTAACGGGGGGAGAGAACCTGATGGCCGTGAATGAGAGACCTTGACACGAGCGCAGGTCTCTGAGGCTGCCACAAAACCCTCAACCAACTTACGAATAGCCGGCCACCAGAATCTCTGAGCAATGAGATCCACTGTGGCTCTACTCCCCGGGTGCCCAGCAAGGACAGTATCGTGGTGCTCCTTAAAAACCTTGTGTCGTAAAGCGAGAGGCACAAACAACCTCCCAGGAGGACAAAGATCAGGAGCCTCTGCCTGGGCTGCCTGAACCTCTGCCTCCAAATCAGGATAAAGAGCAGAGACGACCACCCCTTCAGCCAAAATGGGACCTGGGTTTTCAAAGTTCCCCCCTCCCGGAAAACAACGTGACAGGGAATATGCCTTCTCATTTTTAACCCTAGGGCGGAACATAACAACAAAATTAAACCTAGAAAAGAACAAAGACCATCTGGCCTGTCTCGGGTTCAGACGCTTGGCAGATTCCAAGTAGGCCAGATTCTTATGGTCGGTAAACACGGTAATAGGATGTCTGGCTCCCTCTAACCAATGGAGCCATTCCTCAATTTGATGGCCAACAACTCCCTATCTCCCACATCGTAATTTCTCTCTGCAGAGGAAAGTTTCCTTGAGATAAAGGCACACGGTCGCCATTTGGCAGGAGAGGGACCCTGAGATTAATAGGACAGTCATACTCCCAGTGAGGGGGCAACTCCTGGACACCACTCTCGGAAAACACATCAGAAAATTCAGAGAGAAAAAATGGCACAGTCTTGGTAGAAACCTCTGAAAGAGATGCCGTGAGGCAATTCTCTCTGCAAAACTCACTCCAACCATTAATTTGCCTTGCTTGCCAATCAATGGTGGGGTTATTTTTAGTGAGCCAGGGTAGCCCCAACACTAGAGGAGTAGGTAATCCGCTTAAGACGAAACATGACACATCCTCAACATGAGCGTCACCCACAGTCAAACGGATATTGTGAACTATGCCCTTTAACGATCTTTGAGAAAGTGGAGCGGAATCGATAGCAAAAACAGGTATATCCTTTTCCAAAGTGCATACCTGGAAACCATGCATTGTTGCAAATTGATTATCAATGAGATTGACAGCTGCTCCACTATCTACAAAAATCTCACAAACAATGTTCTTGCTGTCTAGCGCCACCCTGGCAGGTAGGAGATAATGGGAACTACAAGCAAACGGCAAACCTTCAATTTCCGCATCAATATTGCCAATAGTAGCAAATGGAAAGGTTTTTTTTTTTTATTACCCTCAGAAAACTCCAGGAATCTCCTAGAGGGGCAAACATTTGCCAAATGATTTATACCTCCACAACAGAAACAAACCCTCCTCTGAGAGCTGAATCCTCTACAATCAGAGGCAAGCAAACCCAGCTGCATGGCCTCCTCCTTAGAAGGGATTTAGACAGACTGAGACCCCTGCACACTGAATGAGACAGCCCCACTGTTCTTGGTGTGAATATGACAGAAAAGAGTAGTCTCCTCTCTCTCTCTAAGACGCCTGTCAATACGAACAGCTAGAGACATGGCAGACTCTAACGACGCGGGTCTCTCATGAAAAGCGAATGCATCTTTCAATCTTTCCGAAAGACCATGGCAAAATTGACTTCGGAGTGCAGCATCATTCCAACCAGTATTAGCTGCCCATCTCCGAAATTCAGAACAATATATCTCTGCGGACTGTTTACCCTGGCATAAAAGACGCAGTTTAGATCCAGCAAGATCAATACGATCCGGGTCATCATATATCTGCCCCAGGGCTACAAAAAATTAATCCACCGATCGGAGGGGGCGTGCCCCCACCGGCAGCAAACAGGCCCAAGACTGAGCGTTATCCCTGAGCAGCCAGATGATGATCCTCACCCTCTGCTCCTCATCACCAGAGAAATGGGGAAGTAGGCAAAAATGGAGTTTGCAAGCCTCTCTAAAGCGAACAAAATTCTCACTACCCCCGGAGAACGTATCCGGAAGCGAGATCTTAGGCTCGGCACAAACTCCATGAACGCCAGCAGAACCGGTCACCTGAAACTGAGACACAGTTTTACAGAGATCTGCTACCTCCAGGAAAAGAGCTTGCATGCGGTCAATCAAAGCTGAAACTGGATCCATGCTTAAGACGGTTATGGCGGTTTATAATTTCACGGATAAAGTTGCAGATAGCTGGAACTTATAAATAAACGACCGACTGGCTTGATCCCAAACTAAGGAGCATATAGGTGAGCCTTATAAAACCCTAAGAGCTCTCCCTGACTGCTATGCACATGCAAGGGTCTCAATGGTAGACGATTGCATGCCCACGTACCTAAGACTGTGTGACACCTGAAAACCCTATAATAGTGAGTGAACACGACCACCGGCTCCCTGCACTTAATACAGACGGAGTCAGGGTCACCTAGAATCAAGCCAGCAAGGAAACACAATAAAATAAAAGACTTATCTGAGCAAACAGCAGCAGCAGCCTCCAGCAGTGAACATTTCATCCAGGAAGTAGTATAAAGTAGTATAAACCGCAAAGTGAGGCAGTATGGGAGGGAATATAAAGGAAGACGATTAGAACTGGTGGTGACAATTTGGCAATAGTGGTGTTAGATTTTAGCCTTCACTTATGTGTTAGGTCTAGTTCTCTTAGACATTCTGCAAGGCTGAAGGTTACCGTCTCATTACTGGAGCATTGTCACTGGAGCGAAGGTGTTTTTTTTATTTAATTTTTTACATTTTTTGCAGCTACTTACATTTCATTAACTCTCAGACAAGCCTTTTAATCTTTGAGTTTCATCTGTGAAGCTGTTCTGAAGTCCATGATATGTGGTTCTTCAAAAGGATAGCCCAGTTCCTATGTATCTGAGATGCCAAAAAGGTTTCAGACCTACAGCACCTCCAATCACTTAAAGGGGAGGCCACCCAACTTCCCTGTTCAGACCGGTGAGATAACATTACTACGTGTCTACTCTCCACATGTACAGATGAGGTGAGAAGTTGAGTGGACCTCATGTGCAGATGTCAACACTAGTGGGAAACAGTTGGATCTGTTGGGAAGCTCTGGTGTCTACAGAATGACAATGAGATCACTGGGTCCTCCCGACATATATGATTAATGGAGGCCAATCACAGGTGCCATACAGTAGCAGGAGCAATCGTTTCCGGCCTGGGCTATGGACTAAACGTCACCTTTGCTGTAGACAGGGGAAGAACCAGTTGTCTCCCTGGCGAACTCCTAAATCCATCTCATCTGTACATGCTCCAGGGAGAGGAATAATTCTGCCAAGGTCCACAGTAGAAGTGACGTTGGCAGAAGCTGGATTTTTAGGTGGAGCATCATGAGATCGGTGACTGTAGTCCTGAAAGTAAGGAATAAAACATGGTGTAAACACATCCTAAATAATCTTACATTGATACAGAACATGTATCCATATTTCCCAAGGCAGTTCTGGATTTCGGCCTCTATCCTGCAGTCCTGGGAGGGCTGCAGCATGTCTCAACTTCAACATTATCTGAGTCCTGAGAATACAGATACTGTATTGTTGAATACAATGGTGAAGCACTGGATAGTCATGTCATCGCGCCTGCTGAGAAGAGAAAAGAACAAGTCAGGGGATGATGTGCTCCTATTGTGAGGGCCACTAAGGGCACAGCACTATTGTGAGGGGCATTAAGGCTGCAGCACTATTGTGAGGGGGTTCTAAGGGCGCAGCACTATTGTGAGGGGGGACTAAGGGTGCAGCACTATTGTGAAGGGGCACTAAGGGCACAGCACTATTGTGAGGGGGCACTAAGGGCACAGCACTATTGTGAGGGGGGACTATTGTGAGGGGGCACTAAGGGTGCAGCACTATTGTGAAAAGGCACTAAGGGCACAGCACTATTGCAAGGGGGCACTTAGGGTGCAGCACTATTGTGAGGGGGCATCAAGGGTGCAGTTCTATAGTAAGGAGGCATTAAGGCCACTAATTGAGCAGCAGTATTGTAAGGGGGTATTAAGGGTGCAGCACTATTTTGAGGGGGCACTAAGGATGCAGCACTGTTAGGAGGGTACACTAGAAGTGCAGCACTATTGTTAGGGGGCACTAAGGGGGCAGCACTATTGTAGGGGGATATTAAGGGTGCAGCACTATTGTCATGGGGCATTAGGGGCGCAGCACTATTGTAAGTGGGTATTAAGGGCGCAGGACTATTGTGAGGGAACACTAAGGGTGCAGCACTATTATTAGGGGGCACTAAGGGCTTAGTACTTGTCACGGTCCCTCCCATGACAGAGATGAGAAGATCCGAGAGACTGGCGGAGAGACTGGCGGAGAGACAGGGTATCTGACAGTCTCTCTGTTTTTTCCTTTCAGTGTTGTGTTTGGTAGTGACCACACCTCTTGTCAGGAGCTGCTTGTAGTCATTACTGAGGCCCTATTTAGTTCTGACTCCCACTGCTTACCATGCGGTTAATATTTACTGCTTGAGTTAGTTGAGCTGGTGTGTTGTTCCTTTGGATCTCCTGCTCCTCCATTCTACTTTAAGCTAAGTGCATTTTGTCTTGCATTTTGTTGTTCGCTTGTGTGTGTTGTTGTCTAGCCCTCATGGAGACGCTGGTTCCTTCATCTGGAAGGAACCAGTAGTCTCATTCCCTGCGACCATTCCTAGGGCCTTCCTGGGTCTTTAGGGCCTAGGTTACAGTGTATGAGTATTTCCACTTTCAGGGTCTACTCATACTGGCAGGAGTCAGGGAGAGGTCTAGGGATTCCTAGGAGGTCACCATCCCTCTCCCTTAGCTTTTAGGCCTAGACTCCTGTATATTCCTTCTGTGTGTCATTTGGTGTTATTCCCTCCCCACTACCCGTAACAGTACTAATAACAGTACTATTGTGAGGGGAACACTAAGGGCGCAGTACTATTGTGAGGGGAACACTAAGGGCGCAGCACTATTGTGAGTGGGCACTAATGGTGCAGCACTATTGTAAGGGAATATTAAGGGCACGGCACTATTGTGAGGGGCACTAATGGCGCAGGACTACTGTGAGGGGGCATTAAGGGCTCAGGACTATTGTGAGGAAGTTATGCAAATGGACAAGAGTAGAGCACGGCGGCACTGCTGACAACAGGTATGAACTTCGGTCCTAAATGCAGGCTGGAGTAACGGCAGTGTAGCTGAGTGCTTCGTATGTGGTGCTCAGCAAAAGGATAGGAGGCGGTATCAAATGCAACAATGTAGCGAGGGAGCAAGAAATATGCGGCACTCACCGGAGCACGTGAATATCTGTGTCTTTATTCAGTCCTCAACATTCGGACAGATAGGTGGGGTGGCGGGGCGGACACGCTCCTGCAGATGCGTGGCGGCTACGGCCGTTTCGCACAATGTATAGCGCTTCTTCTGGCCGCTGATCGTCAGGGCGCAGTACTGCGCCATATATACGCGACGCCCGTCAGCCGGCATCATGTGCAGCAGCTGTGCGCCATAAAGAGAATGACGTAAAAGCAAATGAATGTGATCGAGGGGGAGGAGGAATATATCCAAATACAAACATAGAAACAAAAGCACATTTAACATGTTCGGCAGCAGTTACTGATTATATAAGCAGAAGTCATTCCTAAGGACATCAATGTTAGATTAAAAAGAGCATGGATGCAGACGGGACAGAGTACAAAGGGATGGTTGTCTTAAAGGGCCATGGGATCCATAGGAAATAAAACAGCCCATGGTGGTTATATTATAACATGCCCCCGTTATTGAAGAAATACGGACATGTCATTCCTATCGTTGAGTCCGGCAGCGCCAGTGGCTTTGGTGCGGAGAATCCATCTTGCTTCCCTCTGCAGGAGTAGCAGGTGCCGATCCCCTCCCTTAGGGATGGGTCGGACCTGCTCCACTCCCGCAAAGGAAAGACAACGGGGATGACCGTTATGCGCGTCCCTAACATGCTCGATAAGGCGGGGACACCCTTTACCAGAACGAATGGAATTTACATGTTCCCGTATCCGTTCGAAGAGCGGGCGAATGGTTTTGCCTATATAGTACCTATTGCAAGGGCAAAATACGGCATACACGACGTATGGCGTGCGACACGTTATGAAGTCCCGCACCGTGTGCTGGACCCCTCCTATCACTAACCATTTGCTGCACGTGTTTAATGCGCAAAAGGAACAATGCCCACATTTATGATTACCCTCAGGTTTTTTACTGGTGAGCCATGTCTCCGCCTTAGGGGTGCAGAATGCACTGTTCACCAGTTTGTCCCTGAGGGTTGCGCATTTTTTGAAAGTGACTAATGGTCGCTGACTGGAGAGGTTGCTTAAAGGGGTTGTCCAGGTTCAGAGCTGAACCTGGACATCCCTCCATTTTCACCCCGGCAGCCCCCCTGACATGAGCATCGGAGCAGTTCATGCTCCGATGCTCTCCTTTGCCCTGCGCTAAATTGCACAGGGCAAAGGCATTTTTCTGAGTTCCGGTGACATACCGGGCTCTCTATGGGGCTGACAGGCAGCCCGGTGACGTCACCGGCACTGATGGGCGGGATTTGGCTCTGCCCTAGCCAGTAAAACGGCTAGGGCAGAGCTAAAGCCCGCCCCTCAGAGCCGGTGACGTCACCGAACACACTGCTGGGCGGAAGTTACCGCCCGGCAGTGTGTTATTGAAAACACAAGAGCCCGTGCCCTGCGCGATCTAGCGCAGGGCACGGGAGGGCATCGGAGCATGAGATGCTCCGATGCTAGGCTCAGGGGGGCTGCCGGGGTGAAAATAAGGGTATGTCCGGGTTCAGCTCTGAACCCGGACAACCCCTTTAAGGCTGGATCTCCCTTGAGGAGGTCCCAGTTATCTTGTATTACTCGCTTGATGATATCTGCAGCTGGACTGTATTTAAAAGCAAAGGCAAAACGGGGTGATTCAGTTTTCCTGTTCCTTTCTACCAGCAATGTGTTACGGTCAAGTGCGGCAGCCTTACGCAAGGCCGCCGAAACTCCCCCTGGTGGGTAACCCCGATCCACAAGTCGATGACTTAACTCATTAGCTTGCCTGTGAAAACCTTCCTCGGTATCATTGATCCTTCTAAGCCGGACAAATTGTCCGTATGGGACAGCTTTTTTGACCGAAGGTGGATGATAACTGGTCTGGTGAAGCAGCGAGTTAGTCGCGGTGGGCTTACGGAAGCCCGTGGTGTGTAATTCACCATCCTTGACTGTCACACGCACATCCAGGAAGTCTAGCGAATCACCCCCATAATTGAGGGTGAAGCGCATATTCATCCTGTTGTGCGTGTTGAGGTGCTCTACGAAAGTGCGACACAACTCCTCGCTGCCTGACCAGACCAGAAAGATGTCGTCCACATAACGTAAAAATAAATGCATGAACCGTAGGAAGGGGTTACCCACCGAGAATATGTATGTATCTTCAAATACCGCCAGGTACAGGTTCGCAAATGTGCACGACACGGGTGTGCCCATTGCGGTACCTAGTACCTGGTGGTACCATTGGCCGTCAAACTGAAACACATTGCTGGTGAGGATGAGGTCAAGTGCATCGATGACAAAGCTCTTGAACATAGGGTCTTTGTCACTTCTATTCAGGACAGTATTGACAGCCCGAAGTCCCATATCGTGCGGGATTCTGGTATATAGACTCTCGACGTCCAAGGACACCAGGCTGAACTCCCTCCGCCACTCGAAATATTGGAGTGCTCGGAGGAAGTCCCCGGTGTCCTTGAGGTACGTCGGAATCCCCAAAAGAAGAGGCCTGAGGAGCCAATCCACGTAACCAGACAGTGGGGCGGCCAGGGGGCCGGGTCAGTGATTTGTGGATTTTTGGTACAAAGTACCAGACCGGAGCTTTGGGATGAGGAGGGATGAGTCGATTGGCCATGCCTTTAGGCAGGAAACCAGCTACTATATACTTCTCAATGAATGCCCGAAGTTTTTCTAGTATAGCTGGTACCGGGTCTCCCTTTAGTCTACAATATACATCGCTGTCCCCCAATTGCCTCCCCGCCTCCTCCAAGTAATATTCCCTGGTCATCAGGACCACATTCCCTCCTAACTGCTGCCGAACATGTTAAATGTGCTTTTGTTTCTATGTTTGTATTTGGATATATTCCTCCTCCCCCTCGATCACATTCATTTGCTTTTACGTCATTCTCTTTATGGCGCACAGCTGCTGCATATGATGCCGGCTGACGGGCGTCGCGTATATATGGCGCAGTACTGCGCCCTGACGATCAGCGGCCAGATACATTGCGCGAAACGGCCGTAGCCGCCACGCATCTGCAGGAGCGTGTCCGCCCCGCCACCCCACCTATCTGTCCGAATGTTGAGGACTGAATAAAGACACAGATATTCACGTGCTCCGGTGAGTGCCGCATATTTCTTGCTCCCTCGCTACATTGTTGCTATTGTGAGGAAGCACTAAGGGCACAGCACTATTGTGAGGGAGCAATAAGGGTACAACACTATTGTGAGGGGGCACTAAGGGCTCAGGACTATTGTGAGGGGGTATTTAGGGACATCACTATAGTGACAAAGGAACTTAGGAGACATTCAACTGTGTAAGGACTCAAGGGGGACTGGACAGGATTTGGTGTGTATAGATAGTGTAGGAAAGTCCCCGGGACAATAATGGACGGAAGATACGTGCCACCAGAGGTCCTGGCCTCGGTGGAGTAAGAACCGGATCATTGCGGTTACAGCGGCAAATGCTGCTGGCGCAGCGTGTCCGGGCCGGTTCTTACTGGGAACAGGTAAAGAGCTGGGTGGGTGCCTGTTCCCCACGGCCAGCCCAGGTTTTTGGTGGAGCTGGGCCTTTAAATAACCCAGCCTGCTTAAGATGGGGGTGGGGTGTGTCTTGCTGTGCTAGAGATGTCCACAGACAGAGTCAGTGCTGGTGAAGGAGAGTGGGCGTAGCACACATTGAAGTATAGCCCTGGGACCTGTGGTGCTACTAGCCGAAGGGGCTCTGGCCTGAGGGAGACAAAGGCAGGTAGCTTACAAGCCTGCAGGACCGCTGTGGTCTGTCCAAAAACAAGGTGACTCAAACCTGCTGTTAATTTTCTATGGAAGGACTTTTGTTCTATGCACTATGTGGATATGCACCTGTGTGGTCTGCACATTGCCTGTTATGCCTTTGGGGTGAATAAAGTCACGGTGTATCACAAAGACTGTCTGTGATTGCCTCAATACTGCCGCCGCTACTGTAGCCTACCACGAGCACATCCCCACAATAGGCATTGGGTATGCCTATCTACGGTATACGTGGATTAGTGTAAAAAACAACTCTCCCAAGGTCCACGCTATTTCTTGGGGTCTTGGTGCTCTTGGCTGCTGCCTTTGAAGAATTTTTTTTGCATTCATCTGTAGAAACCAAGCAGTATCTCTGGAAGTGACAGATTAAAATAAGAATCAGTACAGCTCCAGCGTAAGAAAACCCAGGCGACGAGGTTTAGAAAATGCTCTTGGGGGAGATAAACTCCCAACAATTCGGCAATTATTAACACAGCTGTTCGTCTTGCGTTCACTGTTTTTTACCCTTGCCTCAGAAGTGCTCCAGATAAGTGAGTGCTGTGGAAACACAGAAGTGTTTTGACTCACGTCCAATGCTGATAATGACGCATCATACCCTGCGCAAGCTGTTAATATCTTTTTAATTGCTATGATAAAGTTGATGGTTTCCATACCTTGCATGACTGGTGATGAATTATCAAGCCTCCTGCTCGCTAAGAGTTTGGATGCCTGGGTGTAGGAGTAATGGGTTTTATGCAAGAATCTGATTTTTGGATGGTAGTCAGCATAAAATAGCCAAAGGTAGGCAAAATAAATAATCTCCACGATTTGGGCCATCAAGTCCAGGCTTGATGGCCTCCATGGAAATATCTTCAAGGTGGCACCAAACCATTGAGACATATCAGAAGATGTAATCAGTGGAGGATTGTGACCTGGATTTCCTCTGGTCTCTAGAATAAAGGTATGGGACGTTTTTAAGAATTAATGGGGTCATATATGAAACTGGTGTAAAGTAGAACTGGCTTAGTTGCCCATAGCAACCAATCAGATTCCACCTTTCATTTTCCAAAGGAGCTGTAAAAAATGAAAGGTGGAATCTCATTGTTTGCTATGGGCAACTAAGCCAGTTCTACTTTATACCAGTTTGATAAATTTCCCCCGTAAAGCTCTTTCTGAGACGTTGTCAACACCTTTGTTCTGCCATTAATGCCATTAGGTCAAGAGAGAAATGTCTCAGGAGGTAAATGTAGCATTAGGCTACATGCACACGACCGTTGTTTTGATCCGCATCCGAGCCGCAGTTTTTGCGGCTTGTATGCGGACCTATATACTTCAATGGGGCCGCAAAAGATGCGGACAGCACTCTATGTGCTGACCGCATCCGTTGCTCCGTTCCGTGGTCCACAAAAAAAATATAACCTGCCCTATTATTGTCTGTTTTGTGGACAAGAACAGGCAGTTATATTAATGGCTGTCCGTGCCGTTACGCAAATTGTGGAATGCATCCGTGTTTTGCGGATCTGCAATTTGCGGACTGCAAAACACACAATGGTCATGTGCATAGTAAAACATGGCAGCTTTCTTCCAAAAACAGCACCACACCTGTCTATAGGTTGTATTGCTGCCAAGGACCATTTACTTCCATGAAGTTGAGCCACAGAAGAATGATGGCATGTGGCGTTGAGTTTTTGAAGCATATCTGAAGCCAAAAATGAATCCATGCCCTTAGCGAGCGTGTAGGCTTTTTCCTCAGCTTCATTCATCCAGGCCTGTCAAAGCCAATTCATTCCAGGAAGTGGATAATATCTCCAAAGTTGCCAACTGTTCCCAATTTTCTGAGACAGTCCCCAGCAAATTTGGACAGTCCCCGGGCTGAAAACGGGTGGGGCTCACACAGGCTTTCTTTGTCAGGCTTGGGTGTTCCATGGGGCAGGGCTTACAAACCCTCAATTTACCATCCACAATGTTGGTATGTATCTCATGGGGCTCCATTCTGGTCTCCCGGTCTTCTTTCTCATTCTAAGGCCTCATACGCACGACCGTGGATCTGCAAAATAAGGGCTCATGCACATGACCGTATGTATTTTGCGGTCCACAAAAAACAGATCTGCAAAAAATACAGACGACGTCCGTGTGCATTCCGTATTTTGCACCTGGCCGCGCCACGCGCTGGACTGAACACGCACGCCGCCGGCGTGCTCATTCGCGGCTCTGTACTATTCTGGCCAGGAACAAGTCACCACCGCGCATGTGCGGCGGCCCGGCCGGGAGAAAAGAAGGAGTCTTCTGCGCAAGCGTGGCCACCGGGATTCCGGAGAAGAGCGGTGGCTGTAACCAGGGGAGACCGAATGACAACAATGAGGTAGGTGGGGATGAATTTTCTCCTAAGCGGTGGGAATGGGTTAATCATATTTACAAAAATGATCACTGTCAAATGATTAACAGATTTAACAATGATCATTATGATGGGATAACCTCTTTAATAGAACAGTAAAATCCTTGTCCCTCAGGCAGACAATAATAGGACATGTTCTATTTTTTTGGCGGAACGGAAATATGAAAACGGAATGCACACAGAGTAACTTTTTTTGCGGACCCATATGGTTCCGGATATGGTCCGCCCATAAAAACTGAACGGACACGCCAAATAAGTTTGTGTGCATGAGGCCTAAGGATGTGGTCCGTGTTTCATCCCCATTTTTTATTTTTTTTTGCAGACCCATTGACTTCAAAGGGTCTGTGGTCAGCAATTTGCGGACACGGTCTATTTTTTTGGGCAGAAGGGATATACGGCTGTGGAAAGCACACTGATGGGGGCTTATCTCCTGGGTACAAAAGGATAGGGCAAAATATTCACTTCTCCGGATCCTTCTCTCCCCCGATATCAATTGTCGGGAGCCCCCATACACATTAGACTGTTGGCTGAGCCATAGAGGACTTTGCTATTCTACTCAAAAATGTATACAATGGGACCCTATAGGTCAGGCATGGCCAACCATGTGGCTCTCCAGCTGTTGTAAAACTACAACTCCCACCATGCCCTGCTGTAGGCAGTCTGTGCATGCTGGGAGTTGTAGTTTTGCAACAGCTGGAGGACCTCAGGTTGGCCATCCCTACTATAGGTGATGAAAGCCACTGTATGACATCCATTACTGCCATCAAATGAAGGGCTCATTCAGATGACTGCTCCGCCTTTTGCGGTCCGCCTGTGTCCATTTTGCAATTTGCAAAACGGACAAGAATAGGACATGTTCAATCTCTTTTGCGCGGCCCCCACGGAAAGGAGCAACGGCTCCATTGAAATGAATGGGTCCAGACCCGTTTCGCTAAATTGCGGAACAGATGTGGACCCATTCATACGGTCATGTAAATGAGACCTAGTGTATTTCCCAGGTTTTCTGGGAGTTTGATAATGTTGTCCTAAATAAATGAGGATGACGTCCGTGTGCATTCCGTATTTTGCGGAATAGAACAGCTGGCCCCTAATAGAACAGTCCTATCTTTCTCCATTATGCGGACAATAAGGCCTCTTGCACACGGCCATTCCGTACATTGGGGACCGCAATTTGCGGTTTCCAATGCACGGTCTCCAACCGGCGGATCCAGGCCTATTAAACTTGAATGGGTCCGTGACCCGTCCGCACCGTAACAAAATTGAAAAAATGACATGGACAAAAACTCCTAGGAAGCACTCCGTAGTGCTTCCGTGCCTCAGTTCCGCACCGCAGATCCGGATTGCGGACCCATTGAAGTGAATGGGTCTGCCG
The DNA here is from genome assembly GCF_014858855.1 of Bufo gargarizans. Taxonomy (NCBI): domain Eukaryota; kingdom Metazoa; phylum Chordata; class Amphibia; order Anura; family Bufonidae; genus Bufo; species Bufo gargarizans. Next base: position 49,122,039 of record NC_058085.1, on the reverse strand, counting down.
CATATTGCCGACCCGCTGTTTGTGGGCCGCAATACTGGCCACGACCACCAACGGCTGATTGCATGAGGCCTAATAGGACATGTTCTATGTTTTGTGGAACAGACATACAGAAACGAAATGCCCGGAGACTAACTTCCGTTTTTTTGCGGCCCCATTGAAATGAATGGTTAAGCATACGGTCCACCAAAAAAACTGGAACGGACACGAAAATAAAATACGTTCGGGTGCATGAGCCCTAAGAAGGCAGCCACTTTAATAGGCAGGGAAGACACAATTCATGCATTTGTAGTCATGACAGCTACACAACCTGCAACAATGCAGACTTTGTACTCGTGCTCTTCCAAGAATAGGTTTAATAGCTCCAGTAAGAAATTAATTAAACTTCCTCAAATGAGCCCTTATTAATTCCTCAGAATCCATTAGAAGGATATAGCCATTTAATTAGCAGCCAGCACTCAGCACACGTCTCTGCTTTACATTTTGCACCCGCCCGCTTTACGTTTCTCTCAGCGATTTGATCAGAGAAACAAAGAATAAACCGAATCTATGATTGACGGCTGAGTCGTCCAATAACCTTTAGCATAGGGGCGGGGATAATGGGAATCCGCCAATAGGGTCGCTCGGGGCGGAGTGGCGGGTGTTTCTGAGACACGTGTACAGGAAAACCAGGAAGTGCTGCATAGCGACTCAGGTTAGAAGCTGGACAGGTGCGTATGGGCGCTGGGCTACGGGGCGGGATAAAGTCCAAAACACCGGCGTGAGGGGGACATTTTAACCACCGACTTTAGATTTTTTGCTCATAAGCTTGTGGTAGTGATATTTGTGAATGAAATCCTTTCTTGTTTGGGCTGTACACCGTCCTGGGCACCCTGAGCCCATATAGGTAGAAGTCATGGGTCACCTCACATATGTGCCATGTTTTATAATATCGCCCTATAGACCAGAGCTCTGTGGGGTGGGGATGTAGTCGCAGATGTCTGCGTTGTGCGACATTTGATGATAATGTTGTGTGACATGCTGCCTGTGGAATTGCACGTATAAGTTTCAGTCACTGTGGGGTCTCTGCTTGCTGTCAGTGAATGGAGACATTCTCCTTTACATCTAGATGCTGTCCTTATACAAAGTATATTAGGCGATGTTAACACTTGAGTCCATCAATTACAATGGAGCGCGCCATTTGGACGTGAGGAACACAACTGCGTCCAACGTTATTCCTCCTATCAATGCTGATGGAGAGCTTTAGACCGTATTCACACTGCACAGTCAAAACATGATTTTCGTGGAAATCGTGTCGAGAAAGGACGTGTCGTATGAATAACAGCGTGGAGTCCCATTGAAAACAATGGAGGTGTTCTCTGGGATCTGTACAGTGTCGTGGTTTTTGCGGCTCTAAACAGTCTTTGTTAACCCCCTTCAGACCTAAGACAAAAATATACGTTGTGTTGTGTGCTAGTTGTGACAGGGTCTAATAGGATGCCAGTCAACATAACACTAAAGGGCTCATGCACATTAACGTATTTTCTTTCCGGGTCCGTACCGTTTTTTTTTGTTTTTTTTGCGGACCGTATGTGTAAGTATTCATTTCAATGTGTCCGCAAAAAAAAATGGAAGTTACTCCGCGTGCATTCCGTTTCCGTATGTCAGTTCCGCAAAACAATAGAACATGTCCTATTATTGTCCGCATTAGGGCTCATTCACGCGGCCGCGATTTGCAGTCCACAATGCACAGGCTCCATCCATGCGGCTGTCGTGATGGGTCCGTGATCCTACAGGAGAAGACAAGCCTGGTACCTCACATGGGACCAGAGATCTCCTCATCCAGTGCTCTGATTAGTCTGCTAAATGATCTTCAGGCTGGCACCTCTGGGGTGTGTCCTTTCTGCTGCAGCTCTTCTCCTATCACAGGGATGCCCAAGCTGCGGCCCTCCAGCTGTTGCCAAACTACAATTCCCAGCATGCCTGGACAGCCTACAGCTATTAGGGTATGCTGGGAGTTGTAGTTTTGCAACAGCTTGAGCATCCCTGCCCTATCACATCTCGGCGGGGAAGGGGGGGGGCTTTCCTTTCTGCTGTAGTTGAGGGTTGTAACTGAGCATGTGCGACCTCAGTAGGTGGGCGTGCACAATACTATACAGATTAAACACCAGGGGGCGTCATTACAATGGAGTAAAGAGAATGTGGAGCGTTTCAGACGGTAAATAACAAAAGTAACTCGTTTTCCGCGCCAAATTCTATTAAAATAGAATGGTAGCACAAACTCTGTAACATCCATGAGAAGTTATCCCTGTTGTGAATTTGCAGCTGCAAAGCTTCCAATTCACTGACAGCAAGCACATATATTGAAAACAGAAGAATTGATACATAATAGTAGAATAGAAGTTTTCTATTGGCAGCATTTGCTCAGATTTGCTGCAGAATACTTTGTACATGCCACAGGACCGCAACCCGGCAGATGTGCTGTGGAAATCAGGACCAGTATATGTGATATATAAGTATGGCGGCACATTAACCTCTGCCTGGCACGTACAGGGTATTCAGTGTGGGGTGGTTTCATGTGTTAGAGTGCTTCCGTGGTGTTTCTGTCCGTGCCTCCGCACCGCAAAAAAACACATTTCTTTTTTTCCGGTGCAGACGGATCACCCATTTAAGTTGAATGGGTCTCGATCCGTCCCGGCCGCTGCATGGATGTTGCCCGTGCATGAGCCCAACTGGTATTTCTGCGTCTGTAAGAACCCAGACTTATAAAACTGTAGCAATTTTTCAACAATAAAAAAAAAAAATAACATTGGCAAAATAGCATTTTATTTTGTCACCCCCCCCTTTACAGAAAATGCGTTTGCAGGATGCCAGTGGCCCCCAGATCTGCCATGTACAGTGCATATAAAAAGTCTACACACCCCTGTTAAAATGTCAGCTTTCTGTGATGTCAATAAATGAGGCAAAGATAAATCATTTCAGAACTTTTTCCCCCTTTGATGTGACCTATAAACTGTACAACTCAATTGAAAAACAAACTGAAATCTTTTAGAGGGAAGAAAAAATCTAATAAAATAATGTGGTTGCATAAGTGTGCACACCCTTAAACTAATACTTTGTTGAAGCACCTTTTGATTTTCTTACAGCACTCAGTCTTTTGGGTAGGAGTCTATCAGCATGGCACATATTGACTTTCACTCTTCATTGCAAAAACACTCCAAATCTGTCAGATTGCGAGGGCATCTTCTGGGCACAGCCCTCTTCAGATCACCCCACAGATTGTCAATCGGATTCAGGTCTGGGCTCTGGCTGGGCCATTCCAAAACTTTAATCTTCTTCTGGTGAAGCCATTCCTTTGTTGATTTGGATGTATGCTTTGGGTCGTTGTCATGCTGAAAGATGAAGTTCCTCTTCATGTTCAGCTTTCTAGCAGAAGCCTGAAGGTTTTGTGCCAATACTGACTGGTATTTGGAACTGTTCATAATTCCCTCTAGCTTAACTAAGGCTCCAGCTCCAGCTGAAGAAAAACAGCCCCTTGGCATGATGCTGCCACCGCCATACTTCACTGCGGGGATGGTGTTCTTTTGGTGATGTGCAGTGTTGTTTTTGTGCCAAACATATCTTTTGGAATTATGGCCAAAAAGTTCCACCTTGGTTTCATCAGACCATAAGACCTTTTCCCACATGCTTTTGGGAGACTTCAGATGTGTTTTTGCAAAATGTAGCCTGGCTTGGATGTTTTTCTTGGTAAGAAAAGGCTTTCGTCTTGCCCCTCTACCCCATAGCCCAGACATATGAAGAATACGGGAGATTGTTGTCACATGGACCACACGGCCAGGACTTGCCAGATATTCCTGCAGCTCCTTTAATGTTGCTGTAGGCCTCTTGGTCGCCTCTCAGACCAGTTTTCTTCTTGTCTTTTCATCAATTTTGGAGGGACGTCCAGTTCTTGGTAATGTCACTGTTGTGCCATATTTTCTCCTCTTGATGATGACTGTGTTCCATGGTATATCTAAGGCTCCATTCACGCGTCCGCAATTTAGTTCCGCATTTTGCGGAACGGAATTGCGGACCCATTCATTCCTATGGGGCAGCATGATGTGCTACCCGGACACGGAATTGCGGATCTGCACTTCCGTACCGCAAAAAAATAGAACATGTCCTATTCTATTAGTGCCGGCAATGTGTGGTCCACAAAATGCGGAACTCACATTGCCGCTTTCCGTGTTTTGCGGATCCGCGGCTCTGTGGATCCGCAAAGCACGTTGCGGACGTGTGAATGGAGCCTAATGCCTTTGGAAATTCTTTTGTACCCTTCTCCTGACTGATACCTTCTAACAATGAGATCCCTCTGATGCTCTGGAAGCTCTCTGTGGACCATGGCTTCTGCTGTGGGATGCGATTAAGAAAATTTCAGGAAAGACCAACTCGAGCAGCTGAACTTTATTTGGGGTTAATCAGAGGCACTTTAAATGATGGCCAGTGTAGGCTGACTCCTATTTAACAGGATTGTGAATGTGATTTCTTAATTCTGAACACCGCTACATCCCCAGTTATAAGAGGGTGTGCACACTTATGCAACCACATTATTTAAGTTTTTTTGTTTTCTTCCACCACCTAAAAGATTTCAGTTTGTTTTTCAATTGAGTGCTACAGTTTATAGGTCACATTAAAGGTGGAAAAAGTTCTGAAATTATTTATCTTTGTCTTATTTTTTTACAGCACAGAAACCTGACATTTTAACAGGGGTGTGCAGACTTTTTATATCCACTGTACATATGCCTGTTAGGCCCTGTCACAGACGGGGTCTAATAGGATGCCTGTCAGCAAAACAGGTGTAATATACTGCAAAATAGAAGTATTGCAGTGTATTACAGAAGTGATCGTCAAACAGTGTTCAAGTCTCGTAGTGGGACTGGAAATAATATAAAAAGTTTAAAAAATGCAAAAAGGCGCTTTGCCCCAGTGAAAATCGTTGTCCCCCCCCCCCCAAAAAAAAAATACACATTTGGTATCACTGCGTCAGTAACAACTCAAACTGTAAAACACGGTGAATGCAGTAATAAAAAAAAAAATATTAAAATAACTGCAAAAATAGCTTTTTTGGGGGTTTCTTTCCTTTACAAAAAAAAGTTAAATAAAGGCCTCATGCACACAGCCGTGGTTTTGGGCCGCATCCGATCTGCAGTTTTGGCGGCTCAGATGCGGACCCATTCACTTCAATGGGGCCGCAAAAGATGCGGACAGCACTCCGTGTGCTGTCCGCATCTGTTGCTCTGTTCCGTGGCCCTGAAAAAAAAATATAACCTGTCCTATTCTTGTCCGCGCTTTGCGGACAAGAATAGGCAGTTACATTAAAGGCGGTCCGTGCCTTTCCACAAATTTCGGAACGCACACGGACGCTATCCGTGTTTTGCGGATCCGCGATTTGCCGATAACGGTCGTGTGCATGTAGCCAAAAAGTGATACAAAAGGTATCTTTCCTGCAAAAAAATAAATAACCTGGTAACACATACATGGACGTCACACGGATGTCTTTTTTTTTTTTTTTTTTTTTGCGGACCACAAAATACATATGGTCGTGTGCATAAGCCCTGAGAATGTGGCTTAATGGGGTTGGCCCATCTCACACATTGATGGCCTATCGGTAGGATATGCCACCAGTATCTAAGCCCGTGGATCGGCCACCCTCGTTCTTTTCTGGTTTCAGAAGTCCCATAGAAACGTATGGGAAGCGCATCAATCAATCGCGACCACTGTGCCATTCACTTCTATGGGGCTGGTGGAAATTGCTGAGTCAGCGCCCGAATATTTTCGGCACTTCCATAGAAATGTACAGAGGATGGCTGCGCCTGCACAATATGCTGTCCGTCACTTTGCAGGCTCCGTTCTAGAGATAGGTGCGGGCCCCACACCTATCAGACACTAGTGGCAAATCCTAGAGATATGGCACTAACGTATGAGATGGGCCAACCCCTTTAAGGGCTATGGACACTCATTTTTTTATGACTATATTTTACTTATTTTGGGCTAAAAATCATTTTCTTTATCACCTATGACAGCACCCCTGGAGAGACCGCCTCCACCTCCTCAGTAAACAGGAACCAGAACCGCCTTTTAAAGGAGGGATCATCCCCTCTATCTCCAGTTCTGTTTCCTGTCCGCTGGATATCAAGAAAAGAGCTGCGGGGGCCCCGGCTATGAAAAATAGTGTGTGGAGGGTCTCCTCTTGGAGCCGCTGCAGAATTCTGGGTTCCCTTCTCTGTCCTCACCCCTCCCGTCCTCCTTCCAGGTTCCTGGGAGGGTCTGGCCTTCCTGGGCTCCTCTGCGGCCGTTTTCGCATGTTCGGCCCGCGCGATGATCTGCGGGTACTTCCGGGTTGCGGCGGTGGGAGGAAGCTAACGCTGAGTACCGGAAGGGGAGGGATACCGGCTTTCGCTCACCGAGCACAAAAGCCCATCCGGCTCCCTGTAATGCTGGGTGAAGAAGCGTGGCAGTTCCTCCATTCTAGCTGTTTGCTGTATGAAACATGGAGGAGGCTCAGTGCGCTGATCCCACTGAGACCACCCATGATACATCGGTACCATGGTGGGGTAAGAGGGGGTTATACCCCAGCATATATTATTTATCTTAATGCTTACGGGGTCATTTTCTGATGCCGAGGTTTCAAAGGAGTCTTGTAGGAAGACTTCCCGAGTAGTGATGAGCGAACTTCTGTTTTAAGTTCGGCGTCTAAAGTTCGGCTTCCGGTTAGCGGAGAATCCCGATATGGATCCCGATATGGATTCCGACTTCCGTTGTGGTCCGTGGTAGCGGAATCAATAATCGGCCATTATTGATTCCGCTACCACGGACCACAACGGAAGTCGGAATCCATATCGGGATCCATATCGGGATTCTCCGCTAACCGGAAGCCGAACTTTAGACGCCGAACTTAAAACAGAAGTTCGCTCATCACTATTCCCGAGTAAAGGAGAAGGGATGTGGTGTATCTGAGAAGAAGCTTCCTTCTCTCTGGGCAAAACCCCTATGTCAGGGGTGTATCAGCAAATTAATGGAAGAGGAAGCTCCATCTTTTATGGGCAGCATAAAACAGATGATACGTGAAGAGGTCAGGGAGTCGTTTAGCGGTCTGAGAAAGCAGCGGCCCAGTACTTTCACAGCTGCTGCAAAAGACTCCCCCTCCAGTGATAGTGAGATACTTTCTGGTCTGGAAGAAGCAGGAGAGTGGAGATCAACAGGCGAGTCTTCTTAGAACGAGGCTGCAGGGAGACCACTTTTTCATGTGGAAAATACTAATTCCCTAGTAAAGGCTGTTTGGGCGACTATGGAGTTGGACGATCAGAGGCCACAGCATTTAGTCCAGGACTCTATGTTTGAAGAGTTAGCTCCCGGGAAGAGGAAGGTGTTTGATGTGCATAAGAACATTCAGGATGTGATTGCCAGAGAATAGAAAAAGCCGGATAGGAAGTTTTTCTCCCTTCTTCGGTAAAGCAGAAGTATCCGTTTGATGAGGAGTTGTCTGCCCCATGGGATAGGGCCTTAAAGCTTGATGCCCCAGTAGCAAAAATGTCTAAAAAATCCACACTTCCCTTTGAGGACATGGGTTCACTCAAGGACCCGATGGATAGGAGAGCAGAGGTTTATTTACAGAAAAATTGGGAAGCCTCTGTGGCAGCTTTCAAACCTGATATTGCCGCTACGTATGTTGCCAGATCACTAAAAGTGTGGATGGGGGAGTTACAGGCTCACATTAAAGGAGGACTCCTAGGGAGCAGTTATTGTCTTCCTTCCCTGTTATAAGTAATGCCTTTGATTTCTTAGCTGACGCTTCTGCGGATACCTTAAGATTTTTCGCTAGGGCTTCCGCCTTATCCCACTCTGCCCGGCGGGCTATTTGGTTGAAAAGCTGGAATGGGGATGCTAGTTCCAAGGCAAAACTGTGCTATCCCTTGTCAAGGAAAGTTTTTGTGTGGGCCTGTCCTGGATGACTTACTAGAGAAGGCCTCGGACAGAAAAAAGGGCTTTTCCTCTGTTAGTAAGGCACCCAGGAAGTCTTTCTGACCCAGATTTAATAGGCTTTAGGGGCAAAAAAAGCGCAAAACAATTTGCAGGTCCAAATAAAAAAGTAAGGGATTTCTTTTTTCTGGGTCAGACACCACAAAAAAAGCAGTCCCAATGACACCAGAGCACCTGTCGGAGGTCGTCTGTCTCTTTTTGCACCTCAGTGGCAGAAGATCTCCAACAGCCCTTGGATACATAGGGGAGAGCCTTTCAGAGTTTTCCAGTAGGGAGATTTGTAATTACAGATTACCGTTCAGATCCCGCAAAACAATCTGCCATCGCCGCAGAAGCTTTCCCCTGATAAAAAAAAAAAAAGGGTGCTGGTAAGAGTCCCAGAGCAGGAATTGACAGAGGGGTTTTTATTCAACTCTTTTCTGGTCAAAAAAACCAAATGGCTCATTTTGGACTATAATAAACTTGATGTGTTTGAACCAATTTCTGCAGTAAGAGAGATTTCGTATGGAGTCCATCAATTCAGCAGTAAACAATCTCTTCCCTTTTTGATTTATGGCCACAGTAGACCTGAGGGATGCGTACTATCACGTCCCCATTCATCCCAGCCACCAGAGGTTCCTGAGGGTAGCAGTTCGGTTAGAAAGGTAGATTCTACATCTTCAATTCCGAGCATTGTCCTTTGGCCTCGCTCAAGCGCCAAGGGTTTTCACAAAGATCGTTTTGGAAATGATGGCTCACGTCAGGGAGAAGGAGATCATCATTATACCATACCTGGACGATTTTCTGCTGGTGGCCTGGTCAAGTCAAATTCTTCAGGGTCAGATAGCCTGGTTGAGAGAAATTCTAGAGAAGCTGGGATGGGAGATAAACCAAGAAAAATCCTGCTTATGCCCAGGTCAGAGATGCAGTGGATGGATCTAAAAAAAATCTAGAGAGAGGAGTTCCTTGGACCAGGGAGGAGGTTCTCCTCTTGACCACGGATGCAAGCCCATATGGGGTCCCTGCTATTGCAGGGGATTTGGGACAGCAAATCTCTGTCCCATTCGTACAATTTCAGAGAATTGGATGCAATCAGGATAGCCTTAGTACAGAATCTCCCAACCATCAGAGGCAGGAATGTAAGGGTCTATTCGGACAACACAACAGCAGTGGCCTTTATCAACCAGCAGGGAGGTACAAGAGCTCAGGGCCTAATGTCTCTCTTCCATCAGATTTTCAGCCTGGCAGAAGCTTCTCTATTATCTCTTTCTGCAGTACATATAAGGGGTTCGGACAATGTGAAAGCGGACTTCCTCAGTCGTCATCAACTATCTCAGGGAGAGTGGTCCTTAGATCAGGAGGTTTTTAATCAGGTGGCCGCATTATGGGGTACTCCAGAGATAGATCTCTTTGCCACCAGGGCAAACAAGAAGGTAGAAGTCTTTTTTTCCCTTTCTCCAGTGGAGCATCCAAGAGCTGTGGATGTGCTGGCTCAATCTTAGAGGCAGGGCCTTCTGTATGCCTTTCCCCCACTAAAAATTCTACCAAGAGTCCTCAAGAAAACCAGAGAGGAGGGGGGCAGAGCCTAACCGCTGACCGAGACGGCAGCTTGAGAAGGAGCTCTCTCCCCAATAACCTATGCTTCATAGCTTTTGCACAAACTGATCGCTTTCAAGATGGGCAAAGTCAGCAGAGACAGGTCCAGGGATGCCCCTGACACCCCTCGGACGAAGAAAACTCAGGCAGACATGGACAGATTCCTAAACAAAAGAGCGGCCCTGTCTCCTATCCACGCGTCCAAGATGGTGCCCTGGATTTCGGAGCAGAACTCGGAGGGGGATGATGAAGTGGAGGAGGAGGATACTGAGATGCCAAAGGAGACCATGCGGCAAGAGGAAAATGGTGTACTTACCAAGATGTTCTTCAAAGAGACACTGGCTCAGGCTCTAGCCCCATTAATTCAAAAGGTATGTAATCTCAGACAAGATATGCGTGCCCTGGGGAATCGAGTGGAACAGCTAGAGGCTCGACAAGGGCAGGTAGTGGCACATGGTGAAGCCCTGCTGAATATAACTGAGCACCAGATTGCCGTCCTCAATAATGCCTTCCTCGTGATCGAGGATCAAGACAATTGTAGTAAGCGAAAGAACATTAGAATGAAGGGGCTAGCTGAAACAGTGCCGCCGGAGGAGATGGAGCAAGCTGCTAATTCTATGTTTGTAGCTTTATTAAGGGAAGAAAGAGCGACTGGTATCTTCATTGAGAGAATACATTGCTCCCTTCGCCCAGTACCCAAGGGGACTGAGCTCCCCAGAGATGTGATATGCGGCCTATTAAGTTACAGGGACACTGCAGCAATTCTGCAAGCCTCTCGCAAAAAAACTGAACTTGCATATGAGAATTCCACAGTTAAGTCATTTCAGGACCTAGCCTCCTCCACCCTGGCCAAGTGCAGGGCCTGAAAACCGCTGACGGATCATCTCAGGAGCCAGAAGTTGTATAAATGGCTTTTCTCCTTCGGGATCACATTTGCCAGAATGGCCGACAGTGTACGGTGCGCACTCCCCAAGACCTGCCAGCCGCTTGGAAGATACAGGACATCTCACCGCTCGCTGTGGACCCCTGGTTGCCGGTGAATATATCAACATCAGGGCTGCCACCTCTGCCCTCCCAGGAGTCTTGGTCAGTAATATCCAAGCAAAAATCCCTCCCCAACAAAAAAGCTTCCAGAGGCAAAGATTACACTTGAACATACTTCGATTGACGGGGTTTAGTGCTTTGTGGCGTTTCATGGGGCCTATCGATATTGGTTCTCTTAGTTCAGTTGCTGCACCGGTTTCTTTCACGGCTACTTGAACCCTGATATGGCTCACCGACCATGTGCCGGAACTCTGTCTAGTGGATGTGGCCCTTTAATCAGGTGTGGCCAGCCTGCAGGAAAGGTTCTTCCTGTTTGAGTGGTGCGATATAATTTATGTTCTAAAAGTTGTGCATTCCTTGTGAAATGTTCAGTGCCTGCCATGTTAGTGGAGCAATTGTGTACCCAACAGAAGCATGGGGTTTGAAGGTTCGGGTTAGGATGTACCTCAGGATTAACCCCCCCACCATGCTTATCTGCAGTGGTTTAGCAAATCCGCTGTAGTAAATACTGACGTTCCTATTTGTTCTTCTGTTTACAGTTTAACTGTTTTATGTTATTCCTAGTCCATGCGATCTCTGTGTACTCAGCTTGCAGGCCCCTAGTGGGCAAGGTCTCGATGCTCTTTATATACCCAGCTTGTCTGATTACTCTGTACTCAGCCTATCCAATCTCTATGTATTCAGCTTGCTTGCTCATTATGTATTCTGCCTTTATAACTCTTATGTACCCAGATTAACTGTTCGTGTACTCAGCCCCCTGGTTCTATATGTACCCAGCTTAGCAATCAGCCTGGCAGTCTTTCTGAGTGGTTATCACTCTTCTTATTACAATGCCTATGACAGAGTTAAAAATTACCACTTTCAATGTTAGAAGTTTTATTAAGCCCCAGAAAAGATCCCAGGTTCTTACTACACTGAGAAAAATCGGAAGTGGCATATGTTTCCTCCATGAAACAAATTTTAAGGCGGGAAGGATCCCGCTGATGCCCACGGCACGATACTCTCAGTGGTTCCATAGCCATATGTTTCCGGCTCTAGAGGAGTAAGTATTGCGATTAGTAAAACGGTACCGTTTGTACCAACAGTTGTGCAGCAGGACTCTGAAGGCAGATTTATATTTGTAAAGGGCAAGATTGGAAACCTCTTGGTCTCGTTCGCAGGTCTTTATGCCCCTAACTCAAGACAACATGGCTGGCTCAAAAAGACCCTCACTCATTTCCATGATTTTGCAGGGGGTGTGAAGGTTATAGGGGGATATATTAATGTCTCTCTGAATCCTTGTTTAGACTCCAAATTGGGGAGCTCTACTAAATCTCAGAAAACATTGGGTGGCATCTAAAAATTACCAAAAGACTTACATTTGATGGACACTTCGAGGACCCTTAATGTACTCGAGAAAGATTATACATATTGTTCACAAGTCCACCATTCCTTTCACAGGTTAGATTACATTTTTCTCTCCAGCCCACATTTGGACATGTTAAAGCAGTTGATTATAGGTCCAATAACTGTCTCGGATCATGCCCCTGTAACAACCTCACTTATATTTGCCAACCTTTCTACCAGGGAGTGGATGTGGCGCCTAAATTAAACCATTCTAGAATCTGATAAACATATGGCGGATCTCACCCTTAAATTTACTCACTACTTTAAGGACAATATTCAAGGAGATACACCCCAGACTATTGTTTGGGAAGCCCATTAAGCTTTCATACAGGGTGAACTTATTGCATTGGGCTCCAAACTCAAAAAGGATAGACAGAAGAAACTTGATTCCTTACTCGGCCAATTGCTGCAGTTGAATCCTTGCAGAAGTTGTCTAGCTTGCAGAAGTTGTCTAGACTTTCTCTTGTTCAAGATGATCTTAAATCTCTTTGGAGAAAGCTAAATGAATTGCTTAATATCAAGTATGCAAAAGCATATCAATATGCAAGGTTTAGACAATATCTCCTCCGACCCAAACGTTAAAGGCTACAATTACCATTATCCCAAAAGAAGGTAAAGATTCAAGGGAATGTGGAAACTATAGGCCTTTATCACTACTCAATCTCAACATAAAGATATGGGCTGAACTTTTGGCATCTAGGTTAAATGTGATAACCCCAAAGATTATTGACAGGGAACAGGCGGGTTTTGTACTGGGCAGAGAGGGGAACTTCCAATCCTGTCGACTTCTCAATGCTATTTCTTGGGCTAAATGTAACTCTCAGCCTCTTGTGCTGCTAAGCATAGACGCTGAGAAAGCATTTGATCGCGTAGATTGGTTATATATGCAGCGAGTTCTACACAGGTTTGGAATCCCTGACTCATTCATACAAGCGATAATGACTTTATATAGAGCCAGAGTAAGGGTCAATGGCACAATATCGAGACCGTTTGACATTTCCAATGGAACCCGGCAGGGGTGCCCCCTGTCCCCGACCCTATTTATAATAGTAATGGAGACATTGCTCCAAGCGTTTCGGGACTATACTGTGATAAAGGGCTTAACAATAGGTACTGTCGAGCACAAATGTACGCCATTTGCGGATGATTTGTTGCTCTTAATAACAAATCCCAAGCAAGCCCTCCCGCAGGTGTTGGATATTTTTTCCACTTTTGGATCCTTATCTAACTTTAAAATAAACTACTCTAAATCTGTAGCAATGGGGGTGGAATTGCCGCATGAGGTATTGTGTGCTCTGAAAACATCCTGTCCATTTAGATGGAATAGGGACTCTCTTACATACCTAGAAATTGAGCTTACTAGTAACCCCTCCACACTGTACAAGTTCAATTACGTACCACTTCTGAAGAAGATTCAAGACCAATTAAAATCCCTAACTCTCCCATGGGTTTCTTGGATAGGTCGGAAAAATTAGCTCCAAACGTACATAGTACCAAAGTTGTTGTACCTCCTTCGAATAGTCCCCATCTATGTGCCCCATCCATTTTCAGGAAGGGTAGGCAGATATATTTACTTTCTTACTTTGGAAAAATAAAAAACCTAGGCTGGCTTATGATGGGTCTTTATTACAGAGCGATTCAGTTGAAAGGGTGGCTACAACTCTGCATCCCCTCCTATAGACCCTTAGGTTCTGATATTGAGCTAGCTATGTTGTTTGCAAAGCAATATGCCGGGCTTTGGGGTGTTGTCACTCCAGAGGTCATGCCTACAGGGATATCAAAGGGTGTATATTTAAACATCAGCACCATCCAAGCAGCGCTTTTCTCTGATCCACCCAGTAACTTACCTGCTGCGGTAAGTCTCAGGAGCAGTGCCCTACCTGTTAGCACCAGATAGGCTGCACATCCCACAATTTTGGAAGCTGTTGGCAGATACCCCCCTGTCTTCTCTCCTGTCAAAATTGAATTCTAATAGTGATGGAACACTCTTCTATTCCTCACTAGTAAAGGAGGGCAACTTCCTAGCGTATAGGGAATTACCAAGTATGTGCCAAGCTCTGATAGCCAAATACACGGAAATCCCGAGCCCCACTTGGTTTGAACTGCTAGCAGCTCATGATGTTTTGCCGAAGCATAGTATATCGCTACTTTATCAGTGGCTACTTTAAAAAAAAAGACAAGGCCACTCCGGGCTATATAGGAGCATGGGAAACGGACCTGGATAGATCCTTCACCCCACAGGGAATAGCACAAATCTTTTTGAGGTCTCATCGCTTTTCCAGATGTATTAAACGCAGGAACATTCCTTTAAAACTATGACGCGGTGGTATAATGACCCATCTAAGCTCTTCAAATTGGGGTTTGCAGGTAATGATTTATGTTGGAGATGTAACACTATGAAGGGTACCCTAGGTCATATTATGTGGTTCTGCCCAGATATCCGTTCTTTCTGGGACCAGATAGAACACCAAGTAAATGTGATATGTAAAACCTTGATTGAGGTAGCTTTTATGGCTCCCATCGAAAAAATGGCAACCGTCCATGCATAATTTACCGACGTTCTTAATTCAAGCAGCCAGGTTACTGATACCTTTGAATTGGCTAAATTCTCCCACACTTGAGGAGTGGTATTATAAAGTTGACCAGATATTTTTGATGGAGGAGCTAGTGAGTTGGGCTGCTAGGTCTCACTCTAAGTTTCTAAAGCTTTGGAAGCCATGGCAGGATTTAAGCAGGGGTCCCACCAGCACTATGACTGCCGGACAGAGGTATTAAATGTGGATTCGCCCAGTTAACTCTCTAAGCCTTTTGGCGATCTATGTTTTTAACCTCTAAACATATTAGGGCCTTATGTTTTAGCCTCTAAATATATTGATGTACGTGTCACATAGGTGGTTGGGCTGGTATACATTAACTGTTGAGGTTTATGAGACATGTAGATGGGATTTATAATGAGTTACGGGTCTTTCAACTGATGTCTGGTTATTGGTTCCACAGAGATCTGTTACCCCCCTCCCCAGATACCCCAATGTTCTACACCTCCCCCCCCAGGATCCCCCCAAGCTTGTAATTGTATTTTTCACTGCAATTTGGTATCTATGCATTATTTATAGGTATATGTTACAAAGTGTATTGTTATCATTCCTTTGCCAATAAGTTTGTGTATGCCTTATGATTTTTGGATACATTTACAGTCGCTGTACTTTTTCAATAAAAAAAGATTTGTTAAAAAAAAAAGAAAACCAGAGAGGAGAAGGCCACGGTAATAGTTATAGTTCCCTTTTGGCCGAGAAGAGTGTGGTTTTCCTGTCTCCGCAAGATGTCGATAGCAACACCATGGGTGCTTCCATAGTCTCAGGAGCTTCTGTCCCAGGGTCCAGTTTTTCACCCAGAGGTGAAGAATCTGCACCTGACTGCCTGGTTATTGAGAGGGAGATTTTAAAGAAAAGAGGTCTCTCCGAGGATGTAGTTAGTACTCTCCTGGCCAGTCGGAAAGAGGTCACTTCTAAGATCTACCTTAGTGTTTGGAGGACTTTTTTCAGATTCACCAAGAAACCTGTGGATGTGCTAGGCTAGAAGCTCCTGACATCCCACTAGTTTTAGATTTCCTACAGAAAGGATAAACCAAAAACCTTAGGCCCAGCACTTTAAAAGTCCAGATTTCTGCATTAAGTGCCTTATTTGAGTTTAAAGGCAACCTATCATGTGGGTATTTGATTATAATCTAACTAATTATATACAATCATTAACTACTAAAAAGTACATTAGACATGAGTCCTGTGTCCAGAGATAAGTCCAATTTTCTGAGCGCAGCACCGCCCCACGTCCTCCGAATCTCCTCCTTGCTGGCTGACGTCCCAGAGCTGGAGCGCCGAAATCTCGCGATGCGCGAGCTGGCGCATGCGCAGTGTCGGCATCATGTTCATTCCCTGTGCTGGCATCGGCACAGGGAACGAACTACGCATGCGCTAGCTCGCGCATCGCGAGATTTCGGCGCTCCAGCTCTGTGACGTCAGCCAGCAAGGAGGAGATTCGGAGGACGCGGGGCGGTGCTGTGCTCAGAAAATTGGGCTCATCTCCAGACACAGGACTCATATCAGGTTCATTTGCATATGGATCAAAACGTTTTTTTAACACAATAAAAGCACAGAGGGCTATGGGGACTAGGTATTGCGGATGTGCTAGCGGCCATCTAGCTCTATGCGCAAAATCCTGGTGACAGGTTCCCTTTAATTCAGAGCTATAGCCACTCCCCTGCCCACCTGCTGCTGATTCATATGGAAAATAACTGTTACTCAGCAGCAGGTGGGCGGGGAGAGTCAGGAGCTCATAAATATTTATGACTCATCATTATCAGCTGGAGCTTTTCAATACAAGATGTTGGCAGATTGACTGGATCAATTAAAGAAAGTGACCCAGCATTTTGCTAAGAGAATCAGTCACTTATTTATGTTGCCCTTAGTTAGGACACCATAAAACTGGTGACAGGTTCCCTTTTAAGTTAGCGGAACATCCTTGGATTAGAAGGTTTATAACAGCAGTGTCTAAATTGTCCCCACCCGGTTTGTAAAAATAGAATCCCCCCCCCCGGGATTTAAATTTGGTCCTCTCCTCTCTCACCTCAGACCCTTTCAAGCCTATTGATGAAATCTCCCCAAAGTTGCTGTCTCTAAAACTTGCTTTCCTTTTGGCCATTACTTCGGCTAGAAGAGATTTTTGATCTTTCTATTGACCCTCCCTATTTAGTGATCCTGGAAGATCAGGTAGTGATTTCTCCTGATCCTTTTTTTTTTTTTACCAAAAGTCTCTTCACGGTTTCACCGTTCTCAGGAGATGGTGTTACCTTAATTCTGATAAGACACTTCAGGCTATTCTCCAGGGGTGCTGTCATAGGTGATAAAGAAATATTGGATTACACTTACCGGTAATCGGTTTTCTTTGAACCTATGACAGCACCCGGTTAATTCACAACCCTATGTAGAATTTGTATAGAGATATGTATGTGTGTGTGTGTATATACAGTATATAGATAGATATAGAGAGAGAGAGAGAATGAAAGAAAATGAAAATGAATTAGGTTGTTAAGACGTTATATTTCTTAGTTCTTGAGAAAGGGACTGGAGATAGAGGGGATGATCCCTCCTTTAAAAGGCGTTTCTGGTTCCTCTTTCCTGTCCTGAAGAGGTGGAGGCAGTCTCTCCAGGGGTGCTGTCATAGGTTCAAAGAAAACCAATTACTGGTAAGTGTAATCCAATATTTTTCAATTGGTCTTTTTTCAAAATCGTTAAGCCGTTTCTAAAATAAAAAAATCAGTCTGTTTGCAAGCTGTCTGAATCCTGTCATCTGACGGCTCATGTGTAGCTGTTATCTCTGATCTCATAAACATTTACTTAAAGGGTTTTTGTCAACAGATTTAACCCTATTAAGCTAGCTGACATTAGCAATGTGCTAATGTCAGCTAAACCTAACTAGCCTATTTCTAATTCTATCTATGCCCCCGTTATGCCAGAAATCTAACTTTTGTAATATGCGCAGGTGCGGTTAGGAAGCTGGCAGCCTGCGAGTATCTTTCCCTCGCCTGCGCCGAATGCTGAACGGCACGAGATTTCACCAGAGCGCGGGGCTGGCAGACAGATACGAGCGCTGCCGGGCCCTGTCAATCAGGACTTGGAGGGAGGCGATAAAGGTGGGAGAACGGAGCCTCTAGGAGCAGGAACAACGTCCTCCCCTGCTCCTAGAGTCTAATTAGCATATTATAAAAGTTAGATTTCTGGCGTAACGGGGGCAAAGCTAAAAGTAGGAATAGGCTAGTTAGGTTTAGCTGACATTAGCACATCGCTAATATCATCTAGCTTAATAGAGTTAAATCTGGTGATAGAAACCCTTTAAGCCATATTATTATCAGTTTGCTAAGAATTAAGCTATAGTGAGTGTTTGTTTGTGAAGTCAGGATGTCAGAGGTAAGAGCTACACATGAGCAATCAGATGATGGGATTCAAAGAAAACACTATGACAGCTTGAAAATGGACTGATTTTTAACTCTTGTATCTGAGAAACAGCTGAACATTTTTAATAAAGACCAATTGGGGAAAAAGATTTTTAGCCCAAAATGAGTAAAATGTAGTCATAAAAAAGGTGTCCATTGCCTTCAATTATTTCTATTTTGCTTTGTTATAGGAGCAGAACAATGAAACTAGGAGAAGCAATTGTGCGTAATATAGTAGTTGTAGAAACGGCGAGATGGGAGTAAGCGCCGACCACCAGGTCGCCGGCAAACAGCAGAGTGGGTCGGTGCTTAGATGTTTCCTTAGTTCCTATCGCAGTGCATCGGTCTTAGTGCAAATGGGACAACCCCTTTATAGCGGTTGTATCAAGTTTTACAGCCACAGTATAGGGCAGTGATGGCTAACCTTGGCACTCCAGTGGTAAAACTACAACTCCCAAGATGCCCCCCTTGCTTGGCTGCTCTCAGAACTCTATAGAAATAAATGGAGCATGCTTGGAGTCGTAGTTTCACCACAGCTGGAGTGCCAAGGTTAGCCATCACTGGTATAGGGGATAACTAACTGATCTGTGGGGGTCCTACTGCTGGGACACCACAGTTGTAGAGCACGGGGGCCCCTTTTTCCCCGTCCTGATTGAGGGGGAGGTTGAGCATGCACGCTGCCATTCCATTCACCCTCTATGGCAGGGGACAGGAACCTCTAGTGCTCCAGCTATTGTGAAACTACAGTTCCCAGCATGCATACTTGATCGGCTGTTCTCAAAACTGCCGTAGAAGTGGGTGGAGAATGCTGGGATCTGTAGTTGAACAGCATCTGCAGTGCCTGAGGTTGCTGACCTCTGCTCTGTAGGACAGCCGAAGATAGTACAGCACCCTGCTATCGTCGGCAGTCCCGTAGAGAGTTGACCAATCTTGGGCTGTGTTCACTCTACGTTATTCTCCTTTGTTATAGGAGCAATGAAAATAACAGAAGTGACGCATGCAAACGGTGCCTGATTGACCACAGCAGGCCTCCGCTTTCTCAGTAGTCACAGCAGACCCCCGCTTTCTCAGTAGTCACAGCAGACCTCCTCTTTATCAGTAGTCACAGCAGACCCCCGCTTTCTCAGTAGTCACAGCAGACCCCCGCTTTCTCAGTAGTCACAGCAGACCCCCGCTTTCTCAGTAGTCACAGCAGACCCCCGCTTTCTCAGTAGTCACAGCAGACCCCCGCTTTCTCAGTAGTCACAGCAGACCCCCGCTTTCTCAGTAGTCACAGCAGACCCCCGCTTTCTCAGTAGTCACAGCAGACCCCCGCTTTCTCAGTAGTCACAGCAGACCCCCGCTTTCTCAGTAGTCACAGCAGACCCCCGCTTTCTCAGTAGTCACAGCAGACCCCCGCTTTCTCAGTAGTCACAGCAGACCCCGCTTTCTCAGTAGTCACAGCAGACCCCGCTTTCTCAGTAGTCACAGCAGACCCCCGCTTTCTCAGTAGTCACAGCAGGCCCCCGCTTTCTCAGTAGTCACAGCAGGCCCCCGCTTTCTCAGTAGTCACAGCAGACCCCCGCTTTCTCAGTAGTCACAGCAGGCCCCCGCTTTCTCAGTAGTCACAGCAGGCCCCCGCTTTCTCAGTAGTCACAGCAGGCCCCTGCTTTCTCAGTAGTCACAGCAGGCCCCTGCTTTCTCAGTAGTCACAGCAGGCCCCTGCTTTCTCAGTAGTCACAGCAGGCCCCTGCTTTCTCAGTAGTCACAGCAGGCCCCTGCTTTCTCAGTAGTCACAGCAGGCCCCTGCTTTCTCAGTAGTCACAGCAGGCCCCCACTTTATCATCAAGTATAACCCCCTCCCCTTCCCCAACTCCTGCAGTAGTCACAGCAGGAACCATTAGTCAGGCAGCTACTCATAGCCATAGATTTAAGCTGGATTTCAGATGTGTTTGCTTTTAGTCATAAACATTGGCACATTATACTAGAATCCAGAGAGGTTATAAAAGTGTTGAGTGCCAAAAACTTTGCTATTTGCTCATTTTTATAGATTTACGTTTTGTTTCGAACGTTTTAGAAGCATTGGAGTGGCTGTAAATTATAAGACTGTCTGGTTGTGAGGGGCGGCGTAAGTGGCACCACATATTGTGACTGGAGCGTTTACTCTGTAGGGGATCGCTAGGGGTGGCCTCAGCGTTCATAATCTGGAGGCACCAGCCCTGTAATTAAGGCTCTTAGGAACTTTCATGCCCAGTGAGTCAGGAGGCATTGTGACTTCTGCTGGTGGATTTATTAACTCCCGCTTAATTGCGGCTCTTTAATAACGAGGAGTGATGTGCTTTTGCATTAATCTCCCTTTCTAAATCATTATATATATATTTTTTTGCTTTTCTAGTTTGAATATTGAGTTTCACGCTTATTATTGTAGAAGAAAGCTGCATACGTGCAGTGGGCGCAACGTCAAAGTTATGGCACTAGTTTCAGAGGGTAGGAATCTGGCTGGCACCCAGTTTTGTTATTTGGTACAGTAAAACTCTAAGCATCTTAAAAATCTTGAATAAAATTGTGGCAGCACAGGGGCCGAAGGAGCGCTCCTACCAAACTGGTTTATAGAGGGGTCCTAAGCAGGGCATCCCCCTTCATGATGTCGATATGCTCTAATAGGGTTTATTTAAAGGGGTTGTCTCCAAAGGTGACCAGATGGGTGCTTAAAGGGGTATTCCCATCTGGACATTTAAAGGGGTTGTCCGGGTTCAGAGCTGAACCCAGACATACCCATATTTTCACCCAGGCAGCCCCACTAATCGCGCAGGGCAAAGGTATTTTATGGAGATCCAGTGACACTGAAGCCTGCCCATCAGTGTTGGTGACATCACCGGGCTCACTACCTCCACCTGGCAGTCCCTATGGAGAGTCCGGTGTTGTCACCGGCACTGATGGGTGGGCTTTAGCGCTGCCCTAGCCTGTAAAACGGCTAGAGCAGAGCAAAAGCCCGCCCATCAGAGCAGGAGACGTCACCAAATACACTGCTGGGTGGAAGCCTCCGCCTAGCAGTGTACAGAAGTAAAGAAATAGCCCTTGCCCTGCGCGATCCAGGGCAGGGAAAGGGATATCATCATATCACAGGGGCCGGAGGGATGAAAATGTGGGTATGTCCTGGTTCAGCTCTGAACCCAGACAACCCCTTTAAGGCATCTCTCTGCAGCTGAAAAGGGGTTATGGGCTGCCGGGGCACTCCAGCGCTAAGAACCGTCTGTTAGTTCTAGCCGGGGTCAGAGGAAGTTTCAATCTCGGCTGTTAACCCTTTGATCATACCATGGTTTATACCACAGCATGATCATAGGGAGACTCCTTCAGCTGTGATTAGGTCACTGGTAGTGGTGCCTGCTCAGTCACTGCTCCCAAGCAGAGTTTCTACCCTTGTCCTGTTAATTGGAGCAGTGGCGCAGGCAGTAAATTCTAAGGGCTAGGCTAAATATCCCGAGATCTGGTGGGTGCTTCTTTACCTGCGGTGACATCCCCTCACAGGTGAAAATGTCCCGCTAATGAGACAAATTTGTTTTTGTATGAAACAAAATTATAAAGTAGTAATTCCATAATAGGATTTTAACTATATATATTTTTTTATAAATAATGTAATAAATTAAAGCAAAATCCCCCCCCCCAAAGCCATTATTTATAAAATACCATTATTATAAAATACATTTTATTATGCACACATTAAATGAAAATAAAGAAATACACATATTAGGTATCTACACAGCCGTAATAACCCAAATGATCAATTATCAGGTAATTTCGTGTGAAACATGAACGGCATAAAAATTGAAAAATGACACCCAAAATTATTTTTTTCTATATTTCCACAGGAAATAAAATGACATAAATGACGTTGTAATTTACATGTTACCCCCCCCCCCCCCCTTCCGAAACAATACCAAAAATAAATATTTCTCCTACATAGAGCAAGTCCTCGGACAGATATGTCAAAGAAAAAACTAAAATGTTATTTCTGCTGAAAACATGGAGATGGAAAAAAAATAAATTGGTGGTCATTAAGACCTTTTTTAGGCCTGGTCATCAAGTGATTTAGGAGATGTTCAGCAACGTGTTGCCAATAATAGATGATAATATACAGCATTTTTGGACTATAAGACTCACTTTTAGCAGGAAAAAAATCTTGCTTAGAAGTACCTGCATCCTTTAATTTGCAGTCAGGGTGCTCCAGCAGTGCCAGACCTCCCTGACTGCTTCCTTACTGATCATACAGCGCTTTTCTGGATCAATGAGACAGCTGTCTGTCTGCACACTGCTCTCTCCCCTGCCCGACACCCAGATCTGTTTGATCAGTGCAGGCAGGACAGGAGGCTGAACGGTCATGGAGAGGACTCTGAGGAACAACTCCGTCACCAGGCAGCAGAGAAATACATGACCGCTTTGTCTTAGTTAGCTATAGGACCTTTGAAGATGTCACGAATGGGAGGAGCCAGACTAGTAAGAAGACTACACTGTGGGTACTGTATTCTGCAACTTGTGATGTTATAGTCCTATCATCTGACCACATGCACCATTGCTGTTTGCTTCAATAGTCAGAAGATGACACACCAGGATTAACAAGAGCCGACTATAAACTACTAACTCCCTCTACCTTAAACTATTAAAGTTAGTGATATTGACCCTTCCACTTTATTAAATTACCAGGGTAGTTTTAATTGGTAAAAAATGTTTATTTTCTAATTTCCTGTTATGCAAACCTGGGGGTGTCTTATGGTCAGGTGTGTCTTATAGTTTGAAAAATATGGGTAAGCCATGCTTTGTCTCCTGGGGAGCATAAGGTGTTTTTTTTAGGCCAAATATGACTTGCCCATATTTTTCAGACTATAAGACGCACCCCCTCAGGTTTATTCAACAGGAAATTAGAAAATTCATGTTTTCTACTAATTAAAACTTCCCTGACAATTTAATGAAATGGAGAGGTCAATGCCACTAACTTCAATAGTTTAGGGTAAAGGGGTTAAAACTTTAGTGCTGAGGCACTAAGCTGAGGCACTAAACTGTGGCACTGTATTCACTTAGCATGAGCGCCCCCAAAATTTGAGCTTTACCTGCCAGCTTTTATGTCTCTCCTAATCTGTTTTAGCCCTTTTATAGCCAGAATATATTTCATTCTTTTATGCCTTTTTCTTTTAAATTTTTTTCTGTGAAGCATTTAGTAACTGGGGGAAGCCACGGCTGAGGGAATTTCAATAGCGTTGTCTCGCTTGCTAAAATTTCCAGACTTTTCCACGGGTTTGCAGGTTAAAATCACGTTGCTCTTGAGTATGCCTGCATATAAAGCCATGGAGAGAAGCTGTTTTCTCTCCCCAGTCTTCAACAGCCAGTCCTTGAGATGCTCCTTCGCCAGCTCCGCTCTTCCTATTTATACTCCTCGATTCTCGGCTTCTGTTGTGGTTTTGACGAGCGTGTCATTGTGAAGACCAGATGTGGCTCATTATGTCAGATAGAATCGCTGTAATAGAGCGTTCCTGCAAATAAGGCAATTATTTTAATGGCCTAAAGTTATAAATATCAACAGGAAAATAAGGTCGGGTCGGAATTGCGCAGTAATCATAGGCAATATTTGGAGATTAATTTAAACCTCCCGCTAGTTGTGTGCAGCGCTCTGAGGTTTTCCAAATAGTTTGCAATTATCTAGAGCGTGGCCATGAAAAAAAATTGCAGAAATGCATTATATGGAACTAAAATTAAGGTGTTTTTTTAGATGTTAATACCAACAACCTATCCTCAGGAAAGGTCATCAGTATATGATCGGAGGGGGTCCAACACCCGGGAGCTCCACCGGTCACTTGTTTGAGTTTGCACTGGTGCTTGCAGAAGTGCCACAGCCTTTTTGCTGCTTTCCCTAGGCTAGTGACTACACATTCTTTGGTTACGTGGCCTAGGAGCAGCTCAGCTTTATAGAAGTGAATGGTGACAAGCTGTGATACCAAGCACGACCACTATACAATGTATGGCGCTGTGCTTGGTGAGCAGGAAGAAGGCTGCAGTGCTACTGTGACAGTCAGTGCCTTTTGAACAGCTAATTGGCGGGAGTCCTGGGTCTTGGGCCGCTACCAATCAGATACTGATGACCTATCCTATCCATCAGTATAAAATTTTTGCCGATCGGCTATTTTAAGGAGGCCTCATTGCTCCCATGAGAGCTGCGGCCTCCTCGTAGCTTACCAGGCCCAGCATCATCCTTTGGATAGAAGTGGATTGGATGGAGTACAATAATGAAGACATATCCTCAGCCTAGGTCATTTATATCTGATTGGTGGGGCTCCAACTTCCGGCACCTGCACCGATCAAGCTGAAGAAGCCGCTTCACAGCTCACCGAGCACAGCGCTGTACATTGTATTGTGGCTGAGCTTGGTATTGCAGCCCAGGCCCATTCACTATCCATGACCCAATAAAGCCAGAGCTAGCCCAAAGTAGCTGATCGGCAGGGGTTGCTGAGTGCCGAACCCTCGCTGAACCGATATTGATGGCCTGTCCCAAGGATAAGCCATCAATAGTAAAATCCTGGAAAGTTGTTCTTAAAGGGGCTATCCCATCTTAGACAATGGGGGCATATCGATAGGATATGCCCCCATTGTTTGATAGGTGTAGGTCCCACCTATCTCGTAAACGCATGTTTAGCTGCCCTTTCTATGGGGCTGCCAAAAATAGCCGAGCACTGGCTCGGCCATTTCCGTCGGCCCCATGGAAGTGAATGGAAGCGGTGGCTGCGCAAGCGCTGGGAGCTCCCATTAATTTCTATGTAGATCCCGAAAATTGTGCTCAGGCACGGTGCACTCCCATTCATTTCTATGGGGTTACCAAAAATTGCGCTCAGCTATTTCCGGCGGCGCCATGGAAGTGAATGTAAGCGGTGGCCGCACAAGCACAGTGCACTCCCATTTATTTCTATGGGGTTACCAAAAATTGTACTTGGCTATTTTCGGTGAGCCAATAGGAACAATTAGTGGTGGTCAGACCCGGGACTGCCGGCCAGCACTTTGCCAACTTTGTTTTACAGATAGAGGTGGGACTCCTAGTTAAATACCCCCATTGTCTGAGATGGGAATACCCCTTTAATACAAGTGCAGCCTGGAAACTAGCGGTAACCTGCTTGTGGATCCTGCGGCTGGGCGGAACCATGTCCCGGCGTCCTAAAGGCGATTTATATTATTTTTTTTTCTCTTTTTTTTATTTTATTACGTGATACAATTTATTCTTACTTTGCAAAATAAATGTGACGACCGATGTGTAATTGAAAAAGTTGATTGCAAGTCTTAAGATTTCAGGTTTGTGCCCACATCTATATCCATTCTCTATCCTAGGGGCGTCTGTCTCGTGCCCCATTGTTCGCAGGCTGACATCCGCGAGGCGCTTTCAATCATTACATTCACAAGTCTCATTTTCTGCGCTCTCGGCAGTGCTGTAACGTGCTGATGAATAGCTGGATTACGTTGCTGTTTTATCGCTGTCGAGTTCTGCATTTCAGCCCTGGTGTCAGTAGATTAGGATTTGTGTCTTGGCAACAGGTGTAATTGTACCAAAGCCTCCTCATCCGTGTCCTTGTGTCTAGATCCTGCTCGGTTCATTGTGCGCCTGTTTACATTCGTTGCCTGCAGATAGGAGGTGGAGGTGGAAAATCCTGTTGGATAACTTTTCTTTTGCCAGAGATGGACAGGGTCAAATGACCTACACAGTGACTGCAAGCTGTATAAGTAATAACACATCCGTTCTTAAAGGGGTCCTAGCAGAAAAACAGCAGTCCACAAGCTCCAGGCAGCGTGTGCAGCCTGTGACCCTCCAGCTTTAGGACTAGAGGCAAGGGCATGATGGGAGTTATAGTTTCACAATAGCTGGGGGGGGGGGGGGGATATCCATATGGTTGCAAAGCCCTGATATAGCAGATACGTAATGCAATAATAGGAGTTATCAGGTGACAGAAATTAGGCTTCAGCTATGTCAATGAGCAGAGAGTCCGGCGTGTTGTGCAGGAGTCCAGCCCCACATAGGATGATAGTTTTCATGCCAATCACTCTGAATAGATGCGAGAGCAAAATTCAGAATTTACTTGTGGCGCTAGTTCATTTTCATACCTGCCGCTTGTTCTTTTTGCCACCAAATTTCTAAAATCCTTGCGATTACTTGATGTGTGTGTCTTATACCTTCATATGTTTGGGGTAAGGCTACTTTTACACTGGCGTTTTTGCTGGAAAACGCTTCCGTTACTGATATTACAACCATCAGCATCCATTATGAACGGCTCCAGGTTGTATTATCTTCAACATACCCAAGACGGATCCGTCATGAACTCCATTAAAAGTCAATGGGGGACCGAACCGTTTTCTATTGTGTCAGATTCTGTCAGCGAAAACGGTTCTGTCCCTATTGACTTCCATTGGGGGTCATGCCGGATCAGTCTTGCTCCGCATCCCAAGACGGAAAACAAACTACAACATGTTGCGGTTTGCTGTCCGATATGGGAACGCAACGCAAAACTTCAGTTCAGTTTTGTCCCCATTGTCAATGAATGGGGACAAAACGGAAGCGTTTTTTTCCGGCATTGAGACCCTATGGCGGATCTCAATACCGGAAAATTAAAATGCTAGTGTGAAAGTAGCCCAAGCTTTATGCCCCCCCCCCAGTCTATTTTTAAAGGAGCACTCCCTACTTGCTAGAAGGGTCCCCTGACGATAAGCCGATCACAAACGATCCCCCTTTGATCAGCTCTGCAGTAAGTGTTCAGTTTCTCTGCAGCGCCTCCACAGGGGGAATTAAGCATTACACAGCGCTCATTTATTACAATGGGTTTTCTATGTAATACAGGACAGGTCCTCCAGAGCTTTGTAACATCTCCCCGCTCTGCTGGCCAGGGGGTGTGAGGCTTCAGAACAGCAGACCCCCCTCTATTAATTCAGACTTATGAAACTAGATTTTCAAAACCCCATTTTAGATGGCTGTAATGTGTCAGCATTTAAAGGGGTTATCCAAGAGTCAGGCAGACCTCCCAGTTTGGACTACCCACAGTGGAGATCATTCTTAACTGGTCCCCACCACGGGGGGCTCGGTGTCTGAATCTCCCTGGCTGGAGCTTCCTTGCTGCACAGAGATCAACATCTATCGATTGGGGCACGTGACTGCTGCAGCCAATAATAGGCTCTCCTTGCGTCACGTCATAGGTGTTAGGGAAGCAGGTCACCGCTGTGGCCTGTGATTGGCTGCAGTGGTCCTGTGTCCCCCAGAGACTTGCCCTGGAGTAACAGACACCTAACCCACCATTGGGGGCCAGGTAAGTATGACCTCCACAGCGGGTCAGCTACTGTCTGACTCTTGTATAACCCTTTAAAGGGGCTTTCCAAGACTTCAGTACTGATGACCTATCCTCAGGATAGGTCATCAGTATCTGATCGGTGAGGGTCTGATACCCTGGACCTCCACCGATCAGCTGTTTGAGAAAGGAGCAGCGCCTAGGCTAAGCTGAGAGATGGCCATAGCGCTACTGCGAGCACCTGTCTCAAACAGCTGATCGGAGGGGGTCTCCAGTGTCGGACCCCCGTTGATCAGATACTGATGACCTATCCAGAGGACAGGTCATCAGTGTTAAAGTCCTGGAAAACCTCTTTAAGGGCAGGGGCTCACATTGCATTTACAGTGAGAATTTTTGCAGCAGATTTTTGTGCAGAAAAAACACAGAAAATGCAGTAGCAGCAAAGTGGATGAGATTTGAACAGATCTCACCCACGTGTTGCAGACATAATTGACATGCGGTGTCAATTTAAGGTGCAGATTTTTGCCCCTGATTTCTCCCTTTTGCATTGCAGCTCTTGCAGCATTTCATTGGTTGCAGATTTTGCTTCTGTGGATCTGTACCCTTAGGGCACTTATTAGTATTAACAGCACCTAATGGTCGTACATGCCACCTGTACAGCTCGAGTTCATACCAGGTATATCTGCACCTAAATGAGCAGCCTGAGCAATCCTCCAGGACAGTTTTCTCTAATTCTCGTTGCACAGTTTTTTGTTTTTTTTGCAATGCCGTAAACTCTGGAAGTCCCCGCTCTGCCCCCTCGTTATATCTTATTAATCTAGCCCCATATATCTCGGAGCCTGTGTTTAAAAATAAGTGAAAGTTTTCCGTCCAGCTAAGTACTGGTGTCAGGAATATGTCTGAAATTTCTTCCGAATGTCACGGAAATTCCAGTTCTCCTTATGCTGTGCAGACCCCTATGGAGACTCTGTAATAAACAAGCAGGGGCTGATGCGGGCGGTCGGGGAGGCTCCTTGCTGTGTCAGAAGCAGCGGACACCTCGGCTGGAGATGGTTTGTCATAGAGACAACGGTATAAGCTGAGGGGACGTGTTCCTCTGGGTGACATGATGACAATGTGACATAAGGGACCTGCTCCTGGGGCACCTTATGGTCTCCTATGAGGGATGACAGTCCTAATCCTTGTCGGATCTTCTAGCTGTATGGTTTCTATATAAAAGGCATTTTTATTTGGCCTCATGCACACAACCGTTTTTCGGGTCCGCATCCGAGCCGCAGTTTTTGCGGCTCGGGTGTGGACCCATTCACTTCAATGGGGCCGCAAAAGATGCGGACAGCACTCCGCATCCGTTGCTCCGTATTGAGGCTCTGCAAAAAAAAAATATAGCATGTCCTATCCTTGTCCGTTTTGCGGACAAGAATAGGCATTTCTACAATGGTTCGCCTGTTCCGCAAATTTCAGAAAGCACACGGACGGCTTCTGTTTTTTGCAGACCGCAAAAAAACGGAATGGTCGTATGTATGAGGCCTTAGTCATATAGTCATAGATCATATCGGCCATTGCTGCTCTTCAAGTGGTTTCAGTCAGATTTCCCAGTCCCCTGAATGGCGTATCTCCCTCTGTCTGTATGTGGTGAGCATTGGCCATATTTCATGTAATGTTAATTCTTGTATGTTCATTTTTTTCAAAGGGCCTGACAATGATTGAAGGATACAGTCCGGTAATACAGGCCCTTTTAGGGACCTTGTTCACATGGGGCCTAACCGCAGCTGGATCTGCCTTGGTTTTTGTCTTCGCTACTGGACAGGTAAGTGATAGGTAGTGGTTTTAATGTCATTGTATGTTTTCCACCCCACATTGGTTCAGATTTACTAATCCTATAGATCAGGGATCAGCAACCTCCGTCATTCCAGGTATTCTGAAACTACAACTCTCATTTCTATAGGAGTTAGAAGAACAGCTGAGCATGTTTGCATGCTGGGAATTGTAGTTTCACAGCAGCTCGCGTGCTTAAAGGGAACCTGTCACCGGGATTTTGTATATAGGGCTGAGGACATGGGTTGCTAGATGGCGGCTACACATCCACAATACCCAGTCCCCATAGCTCTGTGTGCTTTTATTGTGTAAAAAAACCCGATGTGATACATATGCTAATTAACCTGAGATGAGGCCTGTCCCTGACTCCTCTCAGGTTAATTTGCATATCTATCAAATAGTTTTTTTTTCCACAATAAAAGCACAC
This sequence comes from Bufo gargarizans, assembly GCF_014858855.1. Classification (NCBI taxonomy): domain Eukaryota; kingdom Metazoa; phylum Chordata; class Amphibia; order Anura; family Bufonidae; genus Bufo; species Bufo gargarizans. Next base: position 49,092,527 of record NC_058085.1, on the reverse strand, counting down.
AATTTGATAGATATGCAAATTAACCTGAGAGGAGTCAGGGACAGGACTCATCTCAGGTTAATTAGCATATGTATCACATCGGGTTTTTTTACACAATAAAAGCACACAGAGCTATGGGGACTGGGCATTGCGGATGTGCTAGCGGCCATCTAGTAACCCATGTCCTCAGTTCTATACACAAAATCCAGGTGACAGGTTCCCTTTAAGGTTGCTGATCCCTCATATAGATGTTAAAACCTAGACAGGTGGTCTAGACCTGCACCGAATTTATGACAACGGCTCAAGCTCAATACCTCCTATTCTTTGGTTTAGTTAAAGATCAAATTTTACACTAAAACTGTGGTGGAAAAATGTGCATCTTAGGCCATGCTCCGTTTTAAGGTAGGCCACACTCACTTTCGGCTAGGTGCAGTAGATACTTTCTATAAAGCTAGATGTGCCAAATCACTCCACATTTTGGAGCAATTTAGACCAAAATCTAGGTGCAATCACAATAATAAGTGTAGGCCACTCCTTTTAAGGCCTAATGTACACGGCCGTGTTCCGCGGCTGAGAGCGGTCCGTGGTTTGCCGGGCTGGATTCCTGTTCAGAGCAGGAGCGCACAGCGTCATTGGTTGCTATGACACGGTGCGCTTTATGCCGCCGCACTACAGTAATACACTCGTATTTAGGGTCCATTCGCACATCATAAGTGTTTTGTGGTCCGCAAAACACGGCTACCGGCCCGTGTGCGTGGCCCTATGATATGGTACTTTCACATGGCCGGCCCTATGATAGAAATGCCTATTCTTGACCGTGATTGCAGTCAAGAATAGGGCATGCTCTATCTTTTTTGCGGAATGGAACTACGGATGTGGACAACATACGGTGTGCTGTCCGCATCTTTTGCGGCCCTATCAAAATGAATGGGTTCACACCTGTTCCGCAAAATTACAGGACGGATGCGGACCCAGACGTGTGAAGGGACCCAAAGTCAGATTAGTCTGAGACCAGGTGTTCTGAAGATGCCCCAGATTTATCACAGTGGCTCCCACTTTATGATGAATGTGGTGCATTTGATAGATATATTAGCCACTTTTTTGCCATCTTTACATCGACTGTTGTTGACTTGTGCATTTTTGGTGCATTCTAAGTCGGTTTATTGCGAGATATATTTTCTGCTAGGCCTGCACAATATATCGCCAAAGCAATCGCAATAAATCGCCATATCGCAATCGCCAATTTGCAGACCTAAAAATGCTGCAATTGTATTTCCATATTTATAAGACAAATTCCCCCCCCCCCCCCCCAAAAAAAAAATGGGTGGGAAATGGCAGTGCATCCTATAAAGCGATGGTTGACTTTTTACGTGGCTGACATGGATGTATTGCCGGCCGCTATGTTGCACAGCGCGGCCGGCGATACATCAGTTACAGTATGGGGAGGGAGGAGGGGCTGGAGGCAAGTCGTTATTTTAATGAACAAATGTTCTTCTATTTATTCTATTCTGTTTATCTGTTCTGTGCAGTGCTATTAAGAAAATGGCAAGTTTTGTATTTTGTACTTTTGCAGTAATGCAAATATGATGCACTTTTTCTTTGTTTAGCCGCATTTAGCCTCCTTGAGAAATCGATGTTTTATTCAGCCGCTGCCCCCTGCTTCAAGTCAGGTTTGAAGTCAAGGGGGCAGCGGCCTAGGCGTCTCCAATCCTGCTCTCCCCGCCTCCCGCCGCCTTTATTGACACGCCGGATCTCAGTGCCGGGACCGCGCTCCCAGCCCGCATGCGCAGTAAAGGGCTGCTGTAGCGCGATCCCGGCTCCGGCTCGTACACTGCGCATGCGCCCAGCATCTTCTGCAACTGCGCTAGTATGTAAGGCTGGCGGGCGCATGCGCAGTAGAGAAACCGAAGCCGGCTGAGTGTACGAGCCGGAGCCGGGATTGCGCTACTGCAGCTCTTTACTGCGCATGTGGGCTGGGAGCGCGGTCCCGGCACTGAAATCCGGCGTGTCAATAAAGGCGGCGGGAGGCGGGGAGAATAGGATTGGGGACGCCTAGGCCGCTGCCCCCTTGACTTCAAACCTGACTTGAAGCAGGGGGCAGTGGCTGAATAAAACATCGATTTCTCAAGGAGGCTAGATGCGGCTAAACGAAGAAAAAGTGCATTAGGACACTACTATGCAGCACTATGAGGTACTATTAACAGCTTAGTAAGCAATTTTTTAGTGACGGTTTCCCTTTAAAATATCGCATCGCATATCGTTATCGCAATTTTTAAGGCCCTAATCGCAATCGCACAAAATTCCCATATCGTGCAGCCCTATTTTCTGCTGAGGTGAAAAAAATCTGTAAAAACCCTAATAAATATGTTTTTTTTGGCACAAATTGATCCAGCATTCTGATGCCCCTATGTATTTTTTTGCCCCTTTTCTCCCTATTAAGAATTTTTATTACTTGTTGGAAATTCTCATAATGTGGAGCTGAGTTATCTTTTATTATTATATTTTTTTTTGCTATAAGCAGTTTTGTTTCTATTTAAAGTATATTTTGTGCTTTCTTTATGATTTTCATGCTGGGTATTTTATGCTTTCATTGACTCTTGAACTGGAATCCGAGTCAGAGTGCATCAATAACCCGATTATCCCCACTCAATTCTCTGCTAATTTGCTGCTACCAGCTTTTTACTTCAATTGCCAGCCCTCATTTCCGACGACGTAATCGCATTGATTGGCTACCTGCAGTCTCCAGAATGAAATGAGTATTATTATCTTCTATTTATAAAGTAGCGATTCATGCGCCCTGCACAGCCGAGATGTGAATCCTGCATGCCTGAACATTTTTCCGCGCATCTATAAATACTTTTGTAATTTTGACTGGTGGCGTGCCCAAGACGGGCGTCTCTTTTCTACTCTGCTGCTTTCTATGTCACAAGTCTCTTCTGTGCAGTTGTTCACTATCAGCAGCGTCTTTTATATAAAGGGGCACACTGGAATCGATCTCGGCGGTATAAATGCTTCAGGTTAGTGGGCGCTAGATTAAAAAGCAGGGCAGTAAAACTGCATAAATCGAGTAAAAAAATCTGCCTCTGTAAGGCCATGTTCCAATTCAGCTTATATTTTGCAGATTTTCAGTAAAAAAAAAAAGGGGTTTAGTAGCAATATCCGTGGCAATACCCCACGTAAATCCACATATTGATACATACAGATTTAGGGTACATTCACCTGTGTCCTTTGCACTGAATGACAGGGGCAGACGGGCTCACATTTACACTGCCTGGTCCTGTCAAAGTGGAGGGGTTGCGGCAGTTGCAGAGAGAGCAGAGCTTCTAGGTGTAAAGGCAACGCCCCCATTGCTCCTAGAGGCTCATTTGCATATATGAAAACATCATTTTTCTCAGCAATGCCGGCACATATGAACATGAGATTAACACAGATGCCTTCAGCTGCCATAGGTACAAAACTGCTTACAGATGCCCTTTAATTTGACAACTCTCCATAAACTTTAATGAGTGCATTGGCATGGGTTTGTGGCTTCACAACACAACTATATAAATACAAATCTTCCTAGATGAAAAATACATGCACTTTAAAATCGACTTCTTTTTCATTTTTTTATTTTATTTTAAGTAATTTTTTTCCACATTGCATTGCAGTTTTTTTTTTTTTGCTGTAAACAAGTGCCAGATCATTGGGCTTTCTAGATTATTTCCAGACTAAAAGAATTTCACACTACATCCGCATTGTGTTTTCATTCAAATGTTTTCATTTTTTTTTTATTACCATATTTTATGCTTTATAAGACGCACCTCAGGTTTTAGAGGAGGAAAATAAGAAAAATATATTTTTCATCTACCCCATATCACATTCTCATATCAGACCCCCAAATCAGGAACTCATTTCAGACCCCCATATCAAATCCTCAGATCAAACCCCCATTACAGGACATTACATCAGACCCCCACAACAGGACATTGCATCAGACCCCCACACCAGGACATTGCATCAGACCCCTGTCACGGACGGTGTACAGGAAACAAGGCAAAGCAACATGCATAAATGACTGAGTGGATCCAAAGCTAAGGAACCAAGGGGAGACCCCTGCAGACCTGGCACTTTCCCTGGCTGCTCAGCCTATGCAAAGATCCGAATGGTGGAAGTTTGCATATCCACGTACCTTGACTATATAACCCCTGAGCACCCTACAATAGTGAGGGGACACGACCACCGGCTCCCTACACAAGATACGGAGGGAGTCGGGGTCACCTGGGATCCAGCAAACAGAAAATAACAGATAAATGTTCAACACTTAGCTTTTGTAGCAGACAGGAGAACAAGATCAGCATGCACACACACTCCAGGAAGAAGTATAAGCCGCCCAGAAAAGCATTCTGGGGAGGAATTTAAAGGGAAGCAATTAGTCCAACACATGACAGCTGAGAGAGGCTAACGAGATGAGGAACTGAATACCACAACAAAGAAAGTCAAGGAGGAGGTTCTGAAAGGCCTCTGTCAGAGCTTCTCAGCTGTCTGGTTGTGACAGTACCCCTCCTTCTACGAGTGGACTCCGGACACTCAGAACCCACCTTCTCAGGATGGGACCTATGGAAAGCCCTGATGAGACGAGAGGCCTTAATGTCCGTCACTGGGACCCACATCCTCTCCTCAGGACCATACCCCTCCCAATGAACAAGGTACTGAAGAGAACCGCGGACAAGACGAGAATCCACAATCCTAGAGACCTGAAATTCAAGATTCCCATCAACCATAATCAGAGGAGGAGGCAAAGGCGAGGGTACAATGGGTTGAACATAAGGTTTCAATAAGGACTTATCAAAAACATTATGGATCTTCCAAGTCTGAGGAAGATCAAGACGGTATGCAACAGGATTGATGACAGACAGGATTTTGTAAGGCCCAATAAACCTAGGACCCAACTTCCAGGAGGGAACCTTCAATTTGATATTCTTGGTAGACAACCACACCAGATCACCAACATTCAGGTCCGGACCAAGCACACGTCTCTTATCTGCCACACGCTTATATCTCTCACTCATGCTTTTTAGATTATCCTGAATCTTTTGCCAAATAGATGACAAAGACGAGGAGAATCTGTCCTCATCAGGTAAACCAGAAGACCCCTCTCTCGAGAAAGTCCCAAACTGCGGATGATACCCATATGCACCAAAAAATGGTGACTTATCAGAGGACTCCTGACGACGGTTATTTAAAGCAAACTCAGCAAGGGACAAAAAAGAACACCAATCCTCTTGATTCTCCGCCACAAAACAGCGCAGATATGTCTCCAGATTCTGATTGACGCGCTCTGTCTGGCCATTCGACTGCGGGTGGAAAGCAGAAGAGAATGACAACCGAACCCCCAAGCGAGAACAGAAAGCCTTCCAGAATCTGGAAACAAACTGCGTGCCCCTATCAGAGACTATGTCTGAAGGAATACCGTGCAATTTGACAATGTGATCAATAAATGCCTGCGCCAGCGTCTTAGCATTGGGCAAACCAGGAAAAGGGATGAAATGCACCATTTTGCTAAAACGGTCCACCACCACCAGAATCACAGTCTTCCCCGAGGAACGAGGCAGGTCCGTTATGAAGTCCATGGACAGATGTGTCCAAGGACGGGAAGGAATGGGTAAGGGAAGGAGAGGACCTGATGGCCGTGAATGAAGGACTTTGGCACGAGCGCAAGTCTCGCAGGCTGCCACAAAACCCTCAACCGACTTACGAAGCGCAGGCCACCAGAATCTCCGAGCGATAAGATCCAGTGTGGCTCTTACCCCCGGGTGCCCAGCAAGGACCGTATCGTGGTGTTCTTTAAAATTCTTGTGTCTTAAAGCGAGAGGCACAAACAACCTCCCAGGAGGACAAAGATCAGGAGCCTCTGACTGGGCTGCCTGCACCTCTGCCTCCAATTCAGGAAAAAGAGCAGAGACCACCACACCTTCAGCCAAAATGGGACCCGGGTCTTCAAAATTCCCGCCTCCCGGAAAACAACGTGACAGGGCATCTGCCTTCACATTCTTAACTCCAGGGCGGAACGTGACAACAAAATTAAACCTAGAAAAGAACAAAGACCATCTGGCCTGTCTCGGGTTCAGACGCTTGGCTGACTCCAAGTAGGCCAGATTTTTATGGTCAGTAAATACGGTAATAGGGTGTCTGGCTCCCTCTAGCCAATGGCGCCATTCCTCAAAAGCCAACTTGATGGCCAACAATTCCCTATCTCCCACATCGTAATTTCTCTCTGCGGAGGAGAGTTTTCTTGAGAAAAAGGCACACTGTCGCCAATTGGCAGGAGAGGAACCCTGAGACAAGACCGCCCCCACACCCACCTCAGAAGCATCAACCTCAACTATGAAGGGTAAAGAAACATCAGGTTGCACCAAGATGGGAGCGGAAGCAAAACTCTCCTTGATATCAAAAAAAGCCTTACGCGCCTCTAATGACCAAGAAGAAAAATCTACCCCCTTTCTGGTCATATCAGTGAGTGGTTTAACAATAGAAGAATAATTCAAAATGAACTTCCTTTATATCAGCCCCCATATCAGCCCTCCATGTCAGACCCCCTTATTAGATCCCCAACAGACCTCAGTTAAGACCTTAACATAAAAAAAAAAAAAACTTCTCGTACCTCTCCTGCTCCATGGCTCCTCTCTGGGTTCGGTGGTCTTTGCAGAAGTTGCGCTCCCCTGTCTTCTCCAGCCCGCGCTGCACAGTCACCTGACTGTGTGCAGTGTCAGGTCATAGTGCGCGCACTACGTCCTGACGTTGTACGTGGTCAGGACAGTGCAGCACAGTCTCAGAAAAGAAGACCAGGGAGGGTGAGTACAGGAAGCACTCGCAGTTCTTCCTAATGCATTCTAGCGAGCGCTTCCATAATGGAAGCGCTCACTAGTATTTGCTTTATAAGACGCATGGTTGCCCCCCCCACTTTGAGGGGAAAAAGTGCGTCTTATGATGTAAAAAATACGGTATATATAAACTGCAACTAGTAAAAAAAAAAACATTAAAAAATGAAAGCAAGCAATACAAAACCAGCTGTGTACAATTTAGAGACGGTGAAATAAATCTGGAGATTCCCTCAGCTTCTGTGTAAAAGCTGAAGGATCACAGTACGTGGCATACTTAGCATTTTTTCCTTGCTGTTTCGTTCCTTGCTTCTGCCCCAGTTAATCCCTAGAACACCAATCTAAAATTATACTTTCTTCCCCGGTATTGACCTTGTACCCGACCTCGTCGGAGGTTGTTGTTGTTTATGTCATCGCCGGCTTTCTTCGCACACTGGATCTTCTCTGCGTTTCTGTCTATTCAGGCTTCTCATTCATTTTGCCTGGGGGTCAGAATGACTCTCATGTTGCAGTCGACACTGCAGATAGGGGTGAGCGGAGGCATCCAGCGTTCCCATAGAAATCTGTTAGCGTTACTCACTTATTATTCCCTGCCACTCGCTGCTCATTTCTGATGGCCTATATCAGGGATAAAAACTCACTGAAAAAAGTGGCCTAAACGGATGAAAATGCTCCTATATCAGGGATGCCTAACCTGTGGCCCTCCAGCTGTTGCAAAATTACAACTCCCGGCATGCCTGGGCAGCCTATTGGTATTATGGCATGCTGGGAGTTTTAGTTTTGCAACAGCCGAAAGGGCCACAGGTTGAGCATCCCTGGTCTATATGAAGGGCGTTCTGAGCCGAAATATTGCAGTGTGTGGCTGTGCGAATACTGAAAGCTACGAACTCTGCATCCTATTGGCTGTAATTAGATTTATTAGATGCATTATATATGCTGCAATTCTACTTTGCAGTCACTGCATTATACAGAATATTGAAAGCCTCTGGATGGCTTTGTTTTTTTTTTGTTTTTTTTGCTGAAATGCTTAATTTTTTTCTGGCTACAAATGATTTTTATATTTGGGTTTTATTAAAAAATGTGTGCTGAGACCCCCTACAATAAAATCTTTTGATGTGTCTCTATGACATATCAAAAGTTTTATAAAAACTCAGTGAACCTTTATCGAAAGGGACGTCGGCTTTTATGAGCATTTTGAGAGAGAGGGACTATAGACTGAGCCGTCAGAAAGCTTATCTGATGGATTTCACAGTGAACTGGACTGAGCAGTCTGCAATGTATACATACAGGCTGCAGAAGACAAATGGTTGGACATTTTTAATAAAAATCATTTTAAATGGCTTCTCTTTGGGATACACATTGGATAACGTGTATTACCTCTTTCTACGGCGGAATGGACAAAAAAATATATTTCAGACAATTTTTGCAATTATGTTATTGCCACTATTTTGGGTACATATAACTTTGATTTTATGCAATTTTTTTGGGGGGGGATACCAGGCGATGTTCACCATGCAGGATAAATATTGTGATAATTTTATAGTTCAGGTTGTATTTTTTTTGTTTTTTTTGCTTATACTTTTTCCTAATAAACCATTTCTAATGGGGAAAAGTGTTTTTATTGTGTTTTATTTTAAATATTGTTAAACATTATTTTCCATAGCATCATCACGACGGCATACAAGGAGATTGACCCCTGACCTCTGTAGGGGGCAGGAACAGAGAGAGGTTTAAATTCCCCCTGCCCACCACCAACACCAGTGTTTTCCTGTCCCCTACAGAGGACAGGGCAGAGAAAGGTCTCCCTGTATGCAGGGAGATGAAGCTACCATACGGTGTATTACCTTTTCAGGATACTCCCCTGCCCTCCCGCGGTCCTGGTACTAACACTGGGCAGGGGACGGATCGGGAGGACTCGGTCCGGTCCTATCTGGAGCCTGCTCCCGGGGCGACGTCTCCCGCCTTGCCTCTGGTAGGCCTAGCCGGGTTTGTGCGCCCGACACTTCGTCGGACGGAAGTGACGCGGGCAGGATGCGGTGTTCCGACCGGCTAATAAGCCGAGCACAGGGGTTTAATGGAGTTGTGCACCCAGCCGAACGTTGGAGCTGTTACCGGTACCCAGCAGCAGTGCCCAGCCCCAGAATGTCCCGAACAGAGCACTCACCAAAGGAGTCATACCCGCTAGTACCAGTAACCGTGAGTTCCCCTTGTGGGGAAAAAGTTCCTAAAATTATGGTCAGGGAGTCTCTTTGATCCCCCTCTCCTCTTGCTGGGGATTATATGGGCAGTATTTCTTTAGCGCCTATAATGCCCCCCCCCCCCCCCCCAAGCTCAATTCCTCATGGATACCCTTTTTCTTTTAGGTCTCCAAGGAGGCACAAAAGAAAATCAAGAGGTCCCTTAAGTGTATTTCTTGTAATGCCCGGCTTCCTGATAATTACTCCAAGAAGTTATGTAAAGCCTGCATTTCCAATATTGTCCGTGATAAAGCTCCTTCTCTGAAAGACGAACTTAGAACAATGATCCAAGAAGAGATACGGTCATCTTTATCTCATTTATCTTCTAATCCTCCCCACCCCAAAAAGAAGATGCTCAGATCCCCTCATCCTCCGATTCTGAGGCTGCATTAGACGACGTTCCGTCGGTCAAGTCGCAGGAGGAGGGGGAGTGCGACTCGGACGCAGGATCTTCTGACAGTAACAGTAGGTTTTATTTTTCCATGGAGGACATGTCGTATCTCCTAAAAGCTGTTAGGTCAACTATGGGGTTGGAAGAGGTACAGAGAAGCCATTCTATCCAGGAGGAAATGTTTGGGGGCTTACGGGTAAAGAAAACCCTTGTGTTCCCTATTAACGAGAATATTAGGGACATGATTTTGGAGGAGTGGTCTGACCCTGAAAAACGCTTAGGAGTCTCCTCCGCCTTCAAGAATCGATTATTATTCGATCCTGAGGAGTCCAAAATTTTTAATGAGATCCCTAAGATCGATGTCCCAAGTGGCAAAGGTGAATAAGAAAACATCCCTTCCCTTTGAGGATGCTTCCCAGTTAAGAGATTCCATGGACAGGAAAGCCGATAGCCTCTTAAGGAAGTCATGGGAGGCCGCAATGTTTAACATCAAGTCTGGCAACCTCCGTGGCCAGATCCATGTTCCTCTGGCTTAGTGAATTAGAGGACCATATTAAAAATAAAACCCCTAGGGAGGAGATCCTAAATTTCCTACCCCTCCTCAAATCAGCCACCGCTTTCCTGGCTGATGCCTCGGCTGAGTCAGTCCTTTTCTCAGCTAGGGATGGTGCCCTCTCCATAGCTGCCAGAAGAGCGCTCTGGATGAAATGCTGGTCAGGGGATAAAACATCTAAAATGAAACTCTGCTCCATACCATTCTCGGGAGAATATGTGTTCGTGCCCGTATTAGATAAAATCTTAGAAAAAGCCTCCGATAAAAAGAAGTTTTTTTTCTGAAGATCGGCCCTATAAACGCCGTTATCCCTTTCGTTCTTCCTCAAATCAGGACAGACCTTACAGGGGGAAAGGGAAGACCGGGCGCTGGAGCTACCCCAAAGGGGGTAAAGGAAGAGGTTTCCCTACCTCCCACTCTAAACCCAACGAAAAACAATGACTCCGCAGTGGGGGGAAGGCTCTCAAACTTCCTGACATCCTGGGAATTGATTTCCCAGAATGCTTGGACAAGAGAGATCATACGCTCAGGATACAGGATAGAGCTGTCTTCAAAACCCCCAAACAGATTTTCAATAATGTGCTTCCAGACGAATCTATGGCAGGAAGTTCAAGACCTTCTAAAAAAGAACGTAAATACTCAAGTTCCCATACTACATCAAGGAAAGGGATTCTACTCGAACCTTTTTCTACATCAAGGAAAGCGGTCCTCACGCTAGTTCCGTACCCAGACGACTTCCTTCTAATCAGCGTCAGATGAGTCTAGACTTGGACACCCTTCTGTCAACACTTGACAGGCTGGGATGGATAGTAAACAGAAACAAGTCTGTCCTTTTACCTTCCACAAGGATACGCTTTTTAGGAATGATTTCAGGACAAGATTTCAGCTCTGCAACGGAAAATCAGAACATTCCAGAGGAAGACAACATGCTCAATAAGAGAAGCAATGAGCCTGTTGGGTCTACTAACCTCATGCATTCCAGTAGTACCCTGTAGTCAGAATCACTTCAGTCCCTTACAAAACTGGATCCTGGGGGTCTGGGACAAACGACAATCCTCGCTAGACCGCAAGGTGACTATCCTAACGACAGTAAAGAAGTCCCTAGATTTGTGGAAGTTCTCCTCAAACCTGTCCAAGGGGATACCGTGGCAGAAGATTCCCTACATTCAAGTCGTCACAGATGCAAGTCTTTCAGGCTGGGGCGCGAAGGTAGGAGATAATCTGTTTCAGGGGACCTGGCCCCAATCAATCAAGTCACAATCATCAAATTACAGGGAACTGAGGGCGGTCTGGGAGACCCTAAAGTGACGGAGAGGATTCTTCAGGGTCACCCTGTGAAGATCCTCTCAGACAACACGACATCCATCGCTTATCTCTCACATCAGGGTGGGACACGGTCAGCGGCTCTTCAGTCTCTATCATCCCAAATCTTCACCTGGGCAGAGCAAAATGGTGAGCTCCATCTCAGCAGTTCATCTCAAGGGTGTATTTAACCAAGAAGCAGACTTCCTCAGTCGCCACAGGCTAGACCAGACCGAATGGTCCCTGAACAAAGACGTGTTCCAGATGGTGGTGGACAGATGGGGAAATCCCAAAGTGGATATCTTCGCCTCAAGGGCAAACTCTAAGGCAGAAGTATTTTGTTCCCTAAACCCCAGGGACAACCCATGGGCCTTGGATGCATTCGCCGCAAGATGGCATTGGAGACTCTGTTATGCCTTCCCCCCACTACCATTGATTCCAAAGGTAATCCAAAAGTTACATCAGGACAGAGCCACACTAATCTTAATAGCCCCGTTCTGGCCAAAAAGAGGCTGGTTTTCTTCTCTCAAGCAACTCTCCATCCAGGAACCTTGGCCTCTTCCCATCAGGAAGGACCTTCTGCATCAGGGTCCAGTCCTATACCCCAATCCACAGTTCCTGAAACTGTTTGCCTGGATCCTGAGACCCAGCTCTTGAAGAGACAGGGATTGTCGGACAAGGTAATAAATACACTAAAAGCCTCTAGGAAGAAGGTGACCTCAGCAATCTATTTAAAGATATGGAAGAAGTTCTGTTCCTGGTTGGGGGATGCGGCTCCAAATTTAAAAAAACCTAACATCCAGAAAATTCAGGACTTTTTACAGCAGGGATTAGATTTAGGATTGAGACCTTCCACCCTCAAAGTCCAAGTATCTGCTCTTGGCTGTTTTTTTTATTTTCAAGATATCTCAGGCCACCGCTGGATTAGAAGATTTATGAGAGCAGCCTCTAGACTTCGTCCAACTATTAAGTCACGAATTCCCTCCTGGGACCTCAACATCGTACTCTCAGGACTGATGCTACCTCCATTTGAGCCTATAAAGGACTGCTCAATTAAACATTTATCACTAAAAACATCCTTCCTGATTGTGATAACATCCGCCCGTAGACTGGGGGAAATACAAGCGCTATCCCTCAGAGAACCCTATCTACGTATCTTGGACGACAGGATAATTCTCAGATTGGATCCAGGTTTCCTCCCCAAGGTTGTGTCCTACTTCCATCGCAGCCAAGAGATCATCTTACCTTCTTTCTGTCAAAATCCTTCAAATAACAAAGAGTTAAGCTTCCACTCCTTAGATGTTAGACGCTCCGTATTAAATTACATCGAAACTACCAAAGATTTCAGGAAGAGCGACAATCTCTTAGTCCTGTTCGCGGGAAAAAACAAAGGCCAGAAAGCTTCCAGACCCTCTCTGGCCAGATGGATCAAAAACGCTATATCTCTTTGTATGCCGTTGTATGTATATCTCCTTGTATGCCGTCGTGATGATGCTATGGAAAAACTGGAATTAGTACTTACCGGTAATTCAGTTTCCATGAGATTATCACGACGGCACGTTATTCCCTCCCATTTTTCTTTTTGTTCTGGATGCCCCCGGAAGGTATGAAGTAATATCTTCCTTCACTAATCTTTTTCTTACTCGCCACCTTCTTGTTTACTCTGTATGATTTTGGAAACACTGGTGTTGGTGGTGGGCAGGGGGAATTTAAACCTTTCTCTGTTCCTGCCCCCTACAGAGGTCAGGGGTCAATCTCCTTGTATGCCGTTGTGATGATCTCATGGAAACTGATCTACCTGTAAGTACTAATTCCGTTTTTTTTTTAAACTTTTTTTTAAAGGAGTGAGCCAGTTTATATTACTATCTGCACATGTAGTATAATAATAATCATTATTAAACTATTTGCACAAGTGTCTAATAGTTAAATAAGAATAATTCATATTTACGCACAGGTCCCTTGACCTGCATGCCAGCATAGCCGCTGATAGAGGATCCCGTCCATCAGTGGCTTCCATTCACTTATACTGGAGATGGACAGGGGAACTAGCACATGCGCAGTCCCCAGTATGAATTGAGGCAGCTGATTCTTAAAGGGGTTTTCCAGTTTCAGGAGAAAACTGGACAGTTCTTATGATCAGCCTGCAATAAAGATCTTACCTGGCAGATTCCGCACCAACACTCCTGGCCATGCTTCATCTACCCAGCTGTAGCGGTAACATCATATAGACAAGACAATGGCTTCTGCGGAGGTCAGTGATTGGCTGCAGTCATCATGGATTGTCTGTGTGGCATCACTGCTGCAGCCAGGTAAAGAGAGCCCGGCTGGAAGAACCAGAGTGGTGGTGCGGAATCTGTCAAGTAAGTACAGTATCATTATCTTCATCACAGGCTGATCCCAAGGGTTGTCTGGCTTTCTTCTGAAACTGGACAACCCATTTAAGGAAGAGACTCTGCTGCTGTACAGATACTTATTTTCAGGCAATGCTCTATGGGAATAATGTATGCAAATTAGCTTATGTCAGGCAAACCAGAGACTTCAGAAGGAAGAGCGACCCATCTTATATCCCCCGTTTTGAGGGGTTCTTGTAGCTCTTCAGTACAGAGATGATTATCGGTTGACTCGAGGAGAGGCCCTAAGGCCACCATGCACATTCGATTATTGTTGGCCAGAGATGATCAAATTGATCCTAAAATTCCAAAAAATCGAATTTTCAAAAAAGTTCTGATTCTAATGATCTTGAATTTTGTGTGATTTTATTCAGGAGAATTGGGAGAGAGACTTTATCAGGCAGTAGTGCCACTTGTGTTTGGGTTGAATTTATTCTGACTCGAATCTAATCTGAATCCAACTTTAAGAAAATCACTCGTCTATATTGATTTCAGAAGGCGGACAACTAACTATCTGTGTATGGGCGCCACCCTACTCTCCTCCCACAGATTGTCTGTGGACAGAAGGATCGGGCAAGTTGAATTTCAACGCCTAATCTTTGTGTTCTGGCAGCCGCCAGAGAAGTCTGACAGCGGCTGTATCATCTCTCCCTCTTGAGAACATATGCATGCTCAACTGAACCAAGCGGGTAGTTAAAGGGGTTGTCTCACTTCAGTAAGTTGCATTTATCATGTAGAGAAAGTTAATACAAGCCACTTACTAATGTATTGTTATTATCCATGTTGCTTCCTTTGCTGGCTGGATTCATTTTTCCATCACATTATACACTGCTTGTTTCCATGGTTACAGACCAACCTGCAATCCATTAGTGGTGGTCGTGCTTGCACACTATAGGTAAAAGCGTCAGCCTCTCTGGTGGCCAGGACCATGGGAGCTCACATAGGCTAGTGATTTTTCCTATATTGTGCAAGCATGACCACCACTGATGGATTGCAGGGTGGTCTGTAACCATGGAAACAAGCAGTGTATAATGTGATAGAAAAATGAATCCAGCCAGCGAAGGAAGCAATATGGATAATAACAATATATTAGGAAGTACCTTGTATTAACTTTCTCTACATGATAAATGCCACTTACTGAAGTGAGACCACCCCTTTAAGAGGAAAAGGTGTCGGCCAAATGAGCATTTGGACAGCTATTGTAGGGGTATGGGCATCTTTTGATGCAACTTGTACTGGTTCTTATTGTAGAGAACCATTAGGTGAACCCTTTTCCAGAACTGCTTGCTTTGCTCGAAAGGGACTTCTCGGTCCATGAGGGTTTCTATATCTCAGTCACTTGCTCATTTTTTCTGCAGTTACTTAACGGAGACACACACTCGTTACTTGCTGCGATTTTTGCTTGCTACTTTCCTGTAAAGGATTAAGAGGAGCGATCTGACACGGCTAATAAGCTGTGGTCAGACATTGTGACCAGCCGCGCTCTGCCTGCTGTACGGTGTCGTAGTTTACGATTTCTTGTCAGTCTTACATCCCCCGGCAGAATTAATAAATTCCACTGCCTCCAAGAGACTCATGGGGGGGGGGTTTCACTCGGAGGTTGACTCGTCCACAAGACGTACAGAGAAGATGCCTCTTGTCTCCTGAGATCTGAAGTCCGCATTGTTCTGATAGAAGTTGACAAGGCCAAGCAGAGAGTGACTGACAGAACAATAATCCAGTCGACGTCGGTGACTAATTTTCTTTCTTACTCTCCGGCTTATGAACTATAGTATGACGGGCCGTTTCATTAACCCCCATGAGGCTAATGCTTTAAGAAGCTGATATCTCCGCTTCGTACATTTCAGATTTCATGCTGCAAAATAGAGAAAGTTGAGTACGTTTGCAATGGGTCCAGAATTTATTTTATTTATTTATTTTTGTACAATTTTATCTGGTTGTTTTTGGACTATTGACTAGTCTAGTGGCTTAGTTGTCCCAAGGGTCAATGTAAAATTGGGTGGTTAGCATATGATGACTTCAGTGCTTCTGTTGTTACCATGTGGATTTTTGCTGGTAGCGAGGTAATTTTTTTTTGCTGGTAGCGACGTAATTATATATTTTTTCTGTGTGAACACTTGTAAATTTTACCGCAATTCATCTGCAATGATGTAGTGCCTCATCCTAAGGGTCGTTTTAGAGAGGCCTGATTCAGGGTTTTAACAAGCAGCAATTTGGCAATAAGGCAATCGACGCTCATTTAAGCAACTTTTATACGGGTCAATCAAAACTGTATGGGGGATGAATGATCGTTACTACGATTCTTTTCCCCCCTTACACTTTATATTATGTTGGCAGCACATCCCTGACTACACTGAGACCATTATGCTGACCGTTATGCTTACATAAAAGAGTGTTTCCTCAGGTGCCATCTGATCGATGGGATGTTTAGGCACGCAACGTGGCTACTGCCCTCGTCAAAGACATTGCTCCAATCATGGTGGCCAATATCTGCACAATTTTGCTGGTAATACTCGTAGGCATTGTTCTCAAAATCTCGTGGCCCTTTACCACCTCGTCTTGATAGGGTTTTTTCCCCAAGTGATCTATGCAAACCCTTGGAGCTAGTTCACACTGCGTTTTTGGGCTCTGATGTTGATGAGTTTCCGCCTTAGAATCGGCTCCAAAAAAACGCCTCAAAGCATCCTCCCATTCCTTTCATTCCTTTTTTTTTTTTCTTCCAACTTGGGGCGTAATCCGCTCTGAGTCTCCCATTGAAATGAATGGGAAGCATAAAAAAAAAAAAACTCTGTAAATGTCCATGCAATTTTTGTGCATTTTCTGTTCGTTTTTTGGCATGGATCTGCTCTAAAAACTAGAAGCTGAAAATGCAGTTTTACGGATGTAGCAGGGTGTATATATTGAGGTGAACACCCATTGGATGAAAAAAAGCATCAAAATTGCATTGAAAACCTCATGAAAAATGCACAAAAAAGCACTGAAAAAAAGTGTGGATTCGACACTGAATTTTGTAGGCAGATCTTAAAAATTTGTCTTGTGAACATAAGTGCAGAGTTTATTGGCGCAGATTTTGGTGCATTTCCTCCCATTTCAACAGGAAGCAACACTTTCCATGTGGAAAAAAGAAGCAGCATGCTCTATCTTTGGGTGGAACCTGCATTGAATCTCCCTTTGAAATGAGTGGGAAGCTTAAAAAAAACAAAAACAAATGCTCACTATATGCCTGCACGTTTTTTGCGCGGTTCTGAAACATGAAAAGCCATGAGCAAATGCAGTTTTGCATTGAAGTAAACACCAACTGGTTACAAAGAGCTGTGTAAAGAAAATGCATCAAAAACGGCAGTAAAAAAACACACAGAAAAAAAATGTTTTGCCTGAGCATACCCTTAGAGGAATAAAGCCTGAGCCTGCACTACTGTACAAGACTGACGATCTGCTTCTATGACTTTCTGCTAAAAAAAAAAACACAAAGCTTATAGGAAACTCACCTATCCTCTGCTATCAATGTTTCGACAGTGTCCGGATCCCTGCTGCACTCCACTTCCTGTTCCTGTCCTAGCAGGAAATGGCTGTCAAGACAGGAACAGGAAGTTGTTAAAATCTCAACAAAAGTGAAACATTTAGTCGTAGTAGAAAAGATTCGGTGGCACATTTAATAAGAGTGGCGTTTTAGACGCTAGTCTTAATAAAGCCCCATAGCTGGTGGTGGATTGCTGGAGTCATGAAGAGCTGCAGGCCTCTCCATAACTTTGGCGCATCCAGCGTCAGTTCTAAATGTAAGACCGCTTCTTTGCTGTCTTACATTTAGACCTTTTTCTACGCCTGAAAAAGGCGTAGAAAATGGTAAATTAGACAGGTCTGCTGGCCCGGCCACTTCCCCTCCCGCAATTTTAGTCCTATCGTGAGCGGGGCGAAGTTGCAGATAGCGACGCACCTGTGCCTGAAATTCACCTAATTTAGGCATATTTCGGTATTGTAAATGACCCCCTTGGTGCGGTAGGGTATAGAAGGTCTGGTGTCCACCTTATTACAGTAGGTCAAGTATAAAGTTTGTGATTATTTGATGGTGTTCGTAGTATCCACCTATTTATATTGTCCTTGTGTTTTCCACAGAGGCGTATCCTGGATGGAAGTTTGGGCTTTGCAGCTGGGGTAAGTCTGACCTCACATTCACTTATCATATTTTGCCTTTAAGGGTACTTTCACACTTGCGGCAGAAGATTCCGGCAGGCAATCCGGACGCAAACTGATGGCATTTGTCAGACTGATCTGGATGCTGATCCGTCTGACAAATGCATTGCAATATCGGATCTGTCTCTCTGGTGTCATTTGGAAAAACAGATCTGGTATTAATTTTTTTGCATTTTTAAAGGTCTGCACATGCGCAGACCGAAAAGCCGGATTCGTTTTGCCGGAACACTTAATGCCGGATCTGGCACTAATACATTTCAATGTAAATTAATGCCGGATCCGGCATTCCAGCAAGTGTTCAGTGTTTTTGGCCGGAGATAAAACTGAAGCATGCTGCAGTATTTTCTCCGTCCCAAAAAAAAAACGTAAAAGGGACTGAACTGAAGACATCCTGATGCATCTTGAATGGAATGCTCCCCATTCAGAATGCATTAGGATAAAAGTGATCAGTTTTTTCCGGTATTGAGCTCCTGTGACGGAACTCAATACCGGAAAACAAAACCGCTAGTGTGAAAGTACCCTTCTATTTTACCGTGGGAATACCATACAGGACATGCAGCAGCCATTGTTCTGTCATTTTCCATAATTTCCAGTGTCATTGAGCGCCTGCTACTAGGCAATAAGGAGGCATGTAACATCGCTGATGAAAATGCTATGAGGCATCCTTTCACTTAGATCTTGCAAATACGCATGATACGATTTTGTTTGCGAGTCCTTGTTAAACCAAACTGGGGAGCAATAAAAAGTTGAAAACCGATAAATGACCCAGGGTGAGCTATGGATGTCGGAATACTGTGACCCTGCATGGGAATATTTTCTTAATTTGGGTGCAGGGAGGGCACAATCATTGCCTTCCCTGGCTTTTGTAATCTAGAAGGTATCAAATGGCAATGCTCTATGCTTAGGAAATGCAGGGAGGGCAGATTGTGCACACTGCCTGATGCAAAATGATCAGTGGGGCGATCAGTCGTTATTAGGATAATGTATACCCCAGCACATCCCAAATTCCTGGATTCCTGGTCCCATCACAATATGCTGGCTGAAAGGCCTTTACTGGCATTTCCACTAGTCATACTAGGACCAGGAGGGGGAGAACAGTGCAGAGGATTGGTGAGGGTAAGTATGTTCCCTTCTTCCGAGATTTGGATACTGATGACCTATCCTCAGGATAGGTAATCAGTATCTGATCCGTGGGGATCCGACACCCGGGACCCCCACTGATCAGCTGTTTGCGAAGGTAGTGGCGCTTCTGTGAGCAGCGCTGCCTTCTTGCAGCTCGCCAAGCACAGTACCGTACATTGTGCAGCTGCTGTGCTTGGTATCGCGCCTTGGTATCAGCCTCCTTCATTTCAATGGGGGGGAAGGAATTGCAAGTCAAGTCATGTTCATTTTATGTCTTACACGTGTACCAGGATGAGTAAAAAAAACTCACCCTTTTTCATAAGTTTACAATTCACGCAATTTAAACAGAGATAGCTGCCCAATTTTCGTGGTGCTAAATTAGACTGCACACTTGTTTTCTGCGTTCCTATGTAATTTCTGAACAATGTATCCCTCATATTAGGTGGTCTTCTGTAGGACATGAGGTCTCTGCAAAAAGCCATCAATATGTCCATACATGTGAAGAAGCACTCACCTGCCTGTTGATGGACAGGGTTGGTCATCTAGCCTGGTCCTGATCTGATCTGAGCTGCTGCTCCGGGTAGCGGTGCAGGCTGCAGAAGCTCAAGTTCAGCTTCGGGAACAGCAATTGCACATGCCGAATTTGAGCTTCGGCTCCTGCAGTAAACATCTCCATTGAGGCAATTTGTTTTGATCAGAATGCATAGCCCACTCACCGCATCAAGGTGGCCTCTATTGAGTGGGTTCCTACTCTAATTTGGCGTGGTGCCACATGGCAATCACCACAGCACAGCACCTGCAGGCGGCGAGACCCAGTGTACCAACAGCACCATTACTGTTGGACTAAGCCCCCATGGCACTTGGCCCCATCGGCCCACATGCACAGCAACAACAGCTGCCATGCAGCACTGCACAATATGAACAGATCTCAGAAGCTCACCTCCCCATGTGGTCTCTCAGAATCCAGGCCGGTGGCTGAATTCTGAGTGCCTCCATGGAGAGGTTTATTAATTAGGCTGAGAAGCAATGGATCAATGCATGGGATTTAGCGACCCATATATCTTTCTCCACTGTTTAGTAGCTTCTCTACTCCCTGCCAATTCAGCCATGATGTGCTGTATACTGCAGGTAACCACTGCAGCTGGTACCTGTCCTTGGCATTATACAGGCATGTCAGCACTAAAGCCCAGCAGGGATGACAGCTTGGCATTGCGGAAACCAGATATTCAGGCCCACAATGTTAATCAGACCTCAGATCAGACTCACGATATTTATTAGACCTCAGATCGGACCACCCTAATCAGACCTCTGATCAGACTCCCAATCAGTCCTCGGGTCAGACCCCCAATGTTAATGACCCCGAATCAGACCTCAAATAAGACTCCCAATGTTAATCAGATTTCCGATCAGACGAAAAATAATAAAAATCCACTCGCGTATCCTGTTCCGGACGCCGATGCTCCTGAGATCCAGCACTGTGCTGTTACCTGATGTTGCACAGTCCTTACGCTGTGCACGGGTCACAGCACAGAGTGTGGTGCCGGCAGACGAAGACCATGGGACCATGGAGCAGTGAGTACAAAACCAGCACAAGGAGTGCTGTATTCACCACTCCCTGGTCCTACTGTACGTGCTTCCATAATGGAAGTGATCATTAGTATTTTTCCTATAAGAATTGCTGCCACTTTTAGGGGGGGGGAGAGAATGTGTCTTATATAGGGAAAAATATAGTGTGTGTGTGTGTGTATGTGTGTATATATATATATATATATATATATATATATATACATACACACATATACACACACACACACACACACGGTATATCATTAACCCTTTAACCACCTGAACTATATATATTCTCAGTGGAGAGGAGAAGACAAACTGGGAAAACAGGATACCTCATGGAACAGGAATAGAAAACTTTTTCTTTGAAAGAGGACCTTTCATTACAATAAAAAATCTAAACTAAGCATACAGACATGTAGAGCGGCGCCCAGGGATCTCCCTGCACTTACTATTATCCCTGGGCGCCGCTCCGTTCTCCCGGTATAGGCTCCGGTATCTTCAGATTTTCGGCTCAACTTGGTGGAGCCTGCTCTTGTTCTCCTGGGCGTCTTATTCTCCCAGGCTGGAGTGCTAGGAGCGCTACAGCCTGGGAGAAGGAGACGCCGGCAGACTCCTCCCAGTTGAGCCAAAAATCTGAAGATACCGGAGCCTATACCGGGAGAACGGAGCGGCGCCCAGGGATAATAGTAAGTGCAGGGAGATCCCTGGGCGCCGCTCTACATGTCTGTATGCTTAGTTTAGATTTTTTACTGTAATGAAAGGTAATGAAAGTTTTCTATTCCTGTTCCATGAGGTATCCTGTTTGAATTGCAGTATAATAGAACAGGATCAGTCAGGTTTTCTTTGATTTTGCTTTTTTATCTGTCTAAAAAACCCCTAATAACCATCTGAGCTTGTTAGCTTTTATTTGAAAGGACTAAATCACCCTCTCATTATAGGACAGTCGTGCCTCAATTATTGTTCCTGATGCCATTTGAAAAGTGCTTCCTGAACGTGTCTCATCATTGTCACCGAGTTGCTCTGTTTCCCGGTGAGACAATTATTCTGAGCGGGTACTTTGCTGTCATTTGGTCACTTTGCAACGACACGGCGGTGACCTTTTAAATCCAGAATCACTTTTATTTGCATATTCCCTGCTGATTATGTATTTTTTACAAGACACTCGTGTTTCATTTTTTCTTTTCTTCTTATTTTAATTCTTTCACCCTTTCGATTCCTTGCAGTGTTTGGGCAACTAATTAGACCCCCAGTGTTACTGACTCCCAATCAGACATCAAATCAGACTTCCAATGTTAATCAGACCTCAGATCAGACCCCTAATGTTAATTAGACCACAGTTCAGACCTCGGCTCAGAACCCTAATGTTAATCGGACCTCAGCTCAGACCCCCAATCAGACCTCGGCTCAGACCCCTAATGTTAATCAGACCCCCAATGAGACCTCAGCTCAAACAGCCAATCAGACCTCAGATGAGACCCCTAATGTAAATCTGACCTCAGATAAGACCCCCAATCAGTCCTCAGACCAGACCCCTAATGTTAATCAGCCTTCAGTTTAGACCCCTCATGTTAATCAGACCTCAGCTCAGACCCCCCAATCAGACCTCAGCTCAGACCCCCCAATCAGACCTCAGCTCAGACCCCCAATCAGACCTCAGCTCAGACCCCCAATCAGACCTCAGCTCAGACCCCAATCAGACCTCAGCTCAGACCCCCAATCAGACCTCAGCTCAGACCCCCAATCAGACCTCAGCTCAGACCCCCAATCAGACCTCAGCTCAGACCCCCAATCAGACCTCAGCTCAGACCCCCAATCAGACCTCAGCTCAGACCCCCAATCAGACCCCAATCAGAGCTCAGCTCAGACCCCCAATCAGAGCTCAGCTCAGACCCCCAATCAGAGCTCAGCTCAGACCCCCAATCAGAGCTCAGCTCAGACCCCCAATCAGAGCTCAGCTCAGACCCCCAATCAGAGCTCAGCTCAGACCCCCAATCAGAGCTCAGCTCAGACCCCCAATCAGACATCAGGTCAGACCCCTAATGTTAATCAGACCTCAGATCAGACCGCTAATGTTAATCAGTCTTCAGCTTAGACCCCTAATGTTAATCTGACCTCAGCTCAGACCCCTAATGTTAATCTGACCTCAGCTCAGACCCCTAATGTTAATCAGACCTCAGCTCAGACCCCCAATGAGACCTCAGCTCAAACCCCCAATGAGACCTCAGCTCAGACCCCCAATGAGACCTCAGCTCAAACCCCCAATGAGACCTCAGCTCAAACCCCCAATGAGACCTCAGCTCAAACCCCCAATGAGACCTCAGCTCAGACCCCTAATGTTAATCAGATCTCAGCTCAGACCCCCAATCAGACCTCAGCTCAGACCCCTAATGTTAATCAGACCTGAGCTCAGACCCCTAATGTTAATTAGACCTCAGATCAGGCCCCCAATCAGACCCCCAATTTAAATCGGATCTCAGATCAGACAAAAAAATAAATACATCAACTCACTTCTCCTGATGCTGCGATGCTCCTAGGATCCAGCGCTCTTCCTGCCTTGCCCTAGTTTTTCTAAATTACCCATCCTACTAATTCCTGTAATCTGTGCCATACCACAGAGTACAGGAATATTCACTAGAAGCTCTACACGCCGCTGCACCTTCATTTGATAGGCGAGGGCTGGAACCACATTGGATTATATATTGATCTGGTGCGGCCGGCCCAGAATCTAATGTGTACGGGGAGCTCCTGACACATGTTCTGTCCGGCAAGAGAGGGATTAGGCGACTCCAACTTTTTTGCCCCAGTCGTTTTGTACTCCTGGGAGAAAAGCTACCACCAGAGGTGTAGCAGCAGCAGCAGCAGCAGCAGCAGCTTTCTCCTCTCACCACTGAGAACACATACACGCTTGGCTGTAATAGGAGTATATGCGTATGAGGAAGTTTGTAGATGTAGCCGTTGACCGGATGAGTGTTCGGCCAGTAACTTTGCATTACCAGGTGCAGCTGCCCAGGTGGGTGAGCGTGAGCTCCTTTCTGTCCCTGTGTAAACAATGATGGGTCAAGGGAGGGGCGCAATCTTATCATTGTGATAATCGCCAGTGGTCCTCGGGGTTGGATCCCCACCATAAAGCATTGATAGTCTACCCTAAGGCTAGGCCATCAGTGTTATAGGAGTTCTCCGGGCTTAGATACTGATGACCAATCTTCAGGATAGGCCATCAATATTAGATTGGCGGGGATCTGACACCCCAGTCAGCTATTTCCTTAGATTTCTGGTTCCTAAACGTAACCGCTCCATATACTGTGCTATGGACGGAGCTGGTAATTGCAAAGCTGCTCCCATTGAAGTGAATGCAAACAGTGCTTTAGTTACTAGAGTTGCAATGGAAACAGCTAACTGGGGTGGTTCGGGGTGTCGGACCCCCGCCAGTTTGCTACTGAGGGCCTATCCGGAGAATAGGGCTTCAGAATCCTGGGGAGTATTCTAGTAAATCTGGTAAAGGTGTTCATTAGAAAAAGGGGTCAGTGTGTTTTCCAGAGATAGCGCCACTCTTGTCCGTAGGCTGTGTCTGGTATTGCAGTATTACAGTGAATGGGGATAAGCTGCAATCTCACATACCGCTTTATAAAGACGAGTTCGTCACTTTTAGGTATTTAGCTGAAGTTGATCTTAAATGTCTTTGGGGCCAAGGGTTATCTTTATGTGGGACCTGTGATGTATTTACATATAGAAATCTATACACTCTTTCTGTCTCCCAGTCGGGAGTTGTAGTTTCAGAACAGCTGGAGTTCCGCAGGTTTCTGATCCCTGACCTGGATAATTAAAGTATTTTTGGGTTGACCTTGTATTTTGGGCAAAGAAAAATCTGCCGTCGTGCTGCCCCATACACATTGGACTACACATGTGCCCAGTACCATCCTATCACTATCCCTAATCCTATTGCCAAACTTTTCTATATTTCTAAGGCAACTTTCACACTTGCATTCCACCAGAGGATCTCAATACCGGAAAATAAAGTTTCTGTTTAGTCCCCATGCTTCTGAATGGAAAGAGATCCGTTCAGGATACATCAGGATGTCTTCCGTTCCGGTAGCATTCTGTTTTGTGGCTGCAAGCTGCGGTTTTGTGTTCAGTCATAAAAACGGATCCGGCACAGAAAACAATGTAAGTCAATGGTGACAGATCAAATTTTTTTTAGGAGCCTAAAAACCCCGGATCCGTCACCCATTAACTTTCAATGAAATAATTCAGTGGAGCACAGAATACTGCCCAAGCAGAACCAGATACCACAGTGCAGCACAGAATACTGCCCCAGCAGAACCAGATACCACAGTGCAGCACAGAATACTGCCCCAGCAGAACCAGATACCACAGTGCAGCACAGAATACTGCCCAAGCAGAACCAGATACCACAGTGCAGCACAGAATACTGCCCCAGCAGAACCAAATACCACAGTGCAGCACAGAATACTGCCCCAGCAGAACCAGATACCACAGTACAGCACAGAATACTGCCCCAGCAGAACCAGATACCACAGTGCAGCACAGAATACTGCCCCAGCAGAACCAGATACCACAGTGCAGCACAGAATACTGCCCCAGCAGAACCAGATACCACAGTGCAGCACAGAATACTGCCCCAGCAGAACCAGATACCACAGTGCAGCACAGAATACTGCCCCAGCAGAACCAGATACCACAGTGCAGCACAGAATACTGCCCAAGCAGAACCAGATACCACAGTGCAGCACAGAATACTGTCCCAGCAGAATGAAATAATTCAGTGGAGCACAATATACCGCCCCAGCAGAACCAAATACCACAGTGCAGCACAGAATACTGCCCCAGCAGAACCAGATACCACAGTGCAGCACAGAATACTGCCCCAGCAGAACCAAATACCACAGTGCAGCACAGAATACTGCCCCAGCAGAACCAGATACCACAGTGCAGCACAGAATACTGCCCCAGCAGAACCAGATCCCACAGTGCAGCACAGAATACTGCCCCAGCAGAACCAAATACCACAGTGCAGCACAGAATACTGCCCCAGCAGAACCAGATACCACAGTGCAGCACAGAATACTGCCCCAACAGAACCAAATACCACAGTGCAGCACAGAATATTGCCCCAGCAGAACCAGATACCACAGTGTAGCACAGAATACTGCCCCAACAAAACCAAATACCACAGTGCAGCACAGAATACCGCCCCAGCAGAACCAGATACCACAGTGCAGCACAGAATACTGCCCCAGCAGAACCAGATACCACAGTGCAGCACAGAATACTGCCCCAGCAGAACCAGATACCACAGTGCAGCACAGAATACTGCCCCAGCAGAACCAGATACCACAGTGCAGCACAGAATACTGCCCCAGCAGAACCAGATACCACAGTACAGCACAGAATACTGCCCCAGCAGAACCAGATACCACAGTGCAGCACAGAATACTGCCCCAGCAGAACCAAATACCACAGTGCAGCACAGAATACTGCCCCAGCAGAACCAGATACCACAGTGCAGCACAGAATACTGCCCCAGCAGAACCAGATACCACAGTACAGCACAGAATACTGCCCCAGCAGAACCAGATACCACAGTGCAGCACAGAATACCGCCTCAGCAGAACCAGATACCACAGTACAGCACAGAATACCACCTCAGCAGAACCAGATACCACAGTACAGCACAGAATACCACCTCAGCAGAACCAGATACCACAGTACAGCACAGAATACTGCCCCAGCAGAACCAGATACCACAGTGCAGCACAGAATACTTCCCCAGCAGAACCATATACCACAGTACAGCACAGAATACTGCCCCAGCAGAATGAAATAATTCAGTGGAGCACAGAATACTGCCCAAGCAGAACCAGATACCACAGTGCAGCACAGAATACTGCCCCAGCAGAACCAGATCCCACAGTGCAGCACAGAATACTGCCCCAGCAGAACCAAATACCACAGTGCAGCACAGAATACCGCCCCAGCAGAACCAAATACCACAGTGCAGCACAGAATACTGCCCCAGCAGAACCAGATACCACAGTGCAGCACAGAATACTGCCCCAGCAGAACCAGATACCACAGTGCAGCACAGAATACTGCCCCAGCAGAACCAGATACCACAGTGCAGCACAGAATACTGCCCCAGCAGAACCAGATACCACAGTGCAGCACAGAATACTGCCCCAGCAGAACCAGATACCACAGTGCAGCACAGAATACTGCCCCAGCAGAACCAGATACCACAGTGCAGCACAGAATACTGCCCCAGCAGAACCAGATACCACAGTGCAGCACAGAATACTGCCCCAGCAGAACCAGATACCACAAAACAGCACAGAATACTGCCCCAGCAGAACCAAATACCACAGTGCAGCACAGAATACTGCCCCAGCAGAACCAGATACCACAGTGCAGCACAGAATACTGCCCCAGCAGAACCAGATACCACAGTACAGCACAGAATACTGCCCCAGCAGAACCAGATACCACAGTGCAGCACAGAATACTGCCCCAGCAGAACCAGATACCACAGTACAGCACAGAATACTGCCCCAGCAGAACCAAATACCACAATGCAGCACAGAATACTGCCCCAGCAGAACCAGATACTACAGTACAGCACAGAATACTGCCCCAGCAGAACCAAATACCACAGTGCAGCACAGAATACTGCCCCAGCAGAACCAGATACCACAGTGCAGCACAGAATACTGCCCCAGCAGAATGAAATAATTCAGTGGAGCACAATATATACTGCCTCACCAGAAGCAAATACCACAGTGCAGCACGGAATACCGCCCCAGCAGAACCAAATACCACAGTGTAGCACAGAATACTGCCCCAGCAGAACCAAATACCACAGTGCAGCACAGAATACCGCCCCAGCAGAACCAAATACCACAGTGCAGCACAGAATACTGCCCCAGCAGAACCAAATACCACAGTGCAGCACAGAATACTGCCCCAGCAGAACCAGATACCACAGTACAGC
Organism: Bufo gargarizans; assembly: GCF_014858855.1. Taxonomy (NCBI): domain Eukaryota; kingdom Metazoa; phylum Chordata; class Amphibia; order Anura; family Bufonidae; genus Bufo; species Bufo gargarizans. The sequence goes on along the minus strand of NC_058085.1, from coordinate 49,064,927 downwards.
ACAGAATACTGCCCCAGCAGAACCAAATACCACAATGCAGCACAGAATACTGCCCCAGCAGAACCAGATACTACAGTACAGCACAGAATACTGCCCCAGCAGAACCAAATACCACAGTGCAGCACAGAATACTGCCCCAGCAGAACCAAATACCACAGTGCAGCACAGAATACTGCCCCAGCAGAACCAGATACCACAATACAGCACAGAATACTGCCCCAGCAGAATGAAATAATTCAGTGGAGCACAGAATACTTCCCCAGCAGAACCAGATACCACAGTGCAGAACAGAATACTGCCCCAGCAGAACCAAATACCACAGTGCAGCACAGAATACTGCCCCAGCAGAACCAAATACCACAGTGCAGCACAGAATACTGCCCCAGCAGAACCAGATACCACAATACAGCACAGAATACTGCCCCAGCAGAATGAAATAATTCAGTGGAGCACAGAATACTGCCCAAGCAGAACCAGATACCACAGTGCAGCACAGAATACTGCCCCAGCAGAATGAAATAATTCAGTGCAGCACAGAATACTGCCCCAGCAGAACCAAATACCACAGTACAGCACAGAATACTGCCTCACCAGAACCAGATACCACAGTGCAGCACAGAATACCGCCCCAGCAGAACCAAATACCACAGTGCAGCACAGAATACTGCCCTAGCAGAACCAGATACCACAGTGCAGCACAGAATACTGCCCCAGCAGAACCAAATACCACAGTGCAGCACAGAATACTGCCCCAGCAGAACCAGATACCACAGTGCAGCACAGAATACTGCCCCAGCAGAACCAGATACCACAGTGCAGCACAGAATACCGCCCCAGCAGGACCAGATACCACAGTACAGCACAGAATACTGCCCCAGCAGAATGAAATAATTCAGTGGAGCACAATATACTGCCTCACCAGAAGCAAATACCACAGTGCAGCACAGAATACTGCCCCAGCAGAACCAAATACCACAGTGCAGCACAGAATACTGCCCCAGCAGAACCAGATACCACAGTACAGCACAGAATACTGCCCCAGCAGAACCAGATACCACAGTGCAGCACAGAATACTGCCCCAGCAGAACCAGATACCACAGTACAGCACAGAATACTGCCCCAGCAGAACCAGATACCACAGTGCAGCACAGAATACTGCCCCAGCAGAACCTAATACCACAGTGCAGCACAGAATACCGCCTCACCAGAACCAGATACCACAGTGCAGCACAGAATACCGCCTCACCAGAACCAGATACCACAGTGCAGCACAGAATACTGCCCCAGCAGAACCAGATACCACAGTACAGCACAGAATACTGCCCCAGCAGAACCAGATACCACAGTGCAGCACAGAATACTGCCCCAGCAGAACCAGATACCACAGTACAGCACAGAATACTGCCCCAGCAGAACCAGATACCACAGTGCAGCACAGAATACTGCCCCAGCAGAACCTAATACCACAGTGCAGCACAGAATACCGCCTCACCAGAACCAGATACCACAGTGCAGCACAGAATACCGCCTCACCAGAACCAGATACCACAGTGCAGCACAGAATACCGCCTCACCAGAACCAGATACCACAGTGCAGCACAGAATGCTGCCCCAGCAGAACCAAATACCACAGTGCAGCACAGAATACTGCTCCAGCAGAACCAGATACCACAGTGCAGCACAAAGTACTGCCCCAGCAGAACCAGATACCACAATGAAGCACAAAATACCACCCCAGCAGAACCAAATACCTCAGTGCAGCACAGAATACTGCCCCAGCAGAATTAAATAATTCAGTGGAGCACAATATGCGGCCTCACCAGAAGCAAATACCACAGTACATATAGAATAAATAGTGTAGACAGGCTTTCAATATTTGCAATCACGCGGACGCTTGTAAATAAAATAAGTAGTTTAATAATACATAGTACATAAAATATTGCGGATGTACAGTGGATACGTGTACTTCCCAAAGGAAGGAAATAATGTTTGTACTAAAAAACAATCAATAGTAGTAGGAATAAAAAGGGGAAATAAAATACAAAAAAATCTTTCAGATAAGAGGCAATGTAAAAACAATAATGTAAAAGTCCTCAGTAATTAAACCAGTGGCTTTAGCAAACAAACTAGCTGGCGATCCTAATTTTAAGAGAACTTTGCCTGGAGTAATGGTACATTTCAATTGCACATCAATTGCATTATGATTGCACATCAATTGTAGTAAACCGTCTTGGTAATGAGGTTAGGTATGTGCCAATCGGATGTATTCCCTTAGACCACAAGCCCAAGCAATCTTCAGTTATTCAAAACGTGTGTATTGCAAACACTTAAAATTTCCTTTCCAGTGTCCCGATTATATTAGGTGATTTAGTATAATAGGGTATAGTCCCCATATTTCACCTTATGTGTTTGAGTAAAAAAGCGGGCAAGTGTAGAACTGTTTTATTGGTGGCGTCCCACCATACACTGATACACTGGCCGCTGTTACCTATCCCGGCATGTTCACGAGTTCCGACTGCGTATTCTTGGCGTCCCACGTGGCTACACACTGGGAAGTTCGAGTGTTCGGCGTGTGCGTCGGTCAGCAGGCGCTGGTGTTGTGGAGGAAGTTACGTAGTCCTCTATGTTCAGCGTCTAGGTAATTATACAGGTAGATGAATAGGGAATAGACGGAAGCGCTTCTAAATAATATTAAATTAAGTATTAGATATAGTCCATATGAGCATGGGTCATGCAGGTATTATATTGCTTTACACCAAACGCATTTTGAAGTCTGGCTCTGACTTCTTCATCACAGTACAGCACAAAATACTGCTGCCTTCATACTGTATTCAACTGTATCACAGTCCTGAGGACAGTGATACAGTTGAGTTCAGGAGGGCAACTGCAGCCGTTGGCCAGATGCATAGGTACCTGATGCTGCTAGATAATGCTTAGAGCATCAGATTGTTATGTACCTAACCAGTGGCGATGAGGAGGGCTCGGCGACCCCCCTGGGCATTGATGCCCTGGGAAATTTCCCTTTAGGCTCTATGGCCAGTCTGCCCCATCTGTAATTATGAGCAGAGTGCTCCCCTACTGAGAGGGGTGGAGGAGAACAATCATTTTAGGAGCCCTTTTGGCTCTGTTCGTGTAATATGTGGCCCTTACATTGCAAGGAGGGTGAGTTTTGTACTTATATTTATATCAGAACCTGTAAAGCAAAGATAGTGATGATTTATTTAAAGTAATAATACCCTAATAAGTGAGCCGTAATTCTTGCATAATCGGAGTGCTGAATGTTTTTTTACGATCCTCCGTTGCGGTTATAATCACTTTATATTGTTTCTCCAGATCTTCAGATTGGCTTTGACGATTTTTTTCTATAAACTGGCACGAGACGTGATATATTATTTAGGTACCATACTGCAGCAGCTTGGAGCGCCATCTGTAACATTAATTAGAAAATCGCCTGAAAGGCTTAGAAACCTCGACTTCAGTTCAGTTGCGCTTCAGATTTTGTAATGGGATGCCAAAGGAAATGATTTTATTAATTTGCACATGGTACAGTAAGTGAGACCAGCAGTCAATATCACGTTTATTTGCACAATGGAACAATATCAATAGACTACATAATAACCTGTCCACTGCCTCACGTTCTCATCTGTGCCAAACGCGTGCAAAAAATGGGGGACTGTATAGCTGGCTGCACGTGGCATCGAGCCAAGGGCGTCAAATGCCCCTTTTGTTTAGCCCATGAGGTCACGGTGATACTCTGGCTTTCTAGGAATAGAAACCTACGTGCGTCTCATTTTGTTTTATCAAAATCCCACGTCTCAATCCCTGTTCACATCACGGCTTCTGAAGTCCTGGTGCTGTGAAGGATCGATACCGATGGACTCGGGGGTTTGAGTAGTTATGATGGTAGGCAACTCTTTTCTTGGTGACTGATCTAACCCTAATGGAGGCTTCCAGAATTTTGTCCTTGGCAACCAGCATGGGCATAAGAGTTCCTCCCCCGGGACTTAAATATTATATTATAGATGTCAGACTGGTTGGGGGTCCGACAACCCACTCTCTTGCTAATCAGCAGGTGCAATGCCGCCAGCATTGGAAACCATACAGTGGATGAAGATGGAAACAGATAGCATTGTACGTTGGGCAGGGTGCTGCAACTCCGATTTCATTCAAGTGAAGGTACGCCCGTGCTAAAATCTACACATCGGACAGATCCTTCTGCTTCCAACTCCATCCATTGTATAGTTGACGGCATCGACAGCTGCCCAAAACAGCCAATTGGTTGGTGTCTTGGACCTTCACCGATCTCATATTGATGATCTGTCCTGAGGATAGGCCATCAGTAGCTAAGTCCTGGAAAATCCTTTTAAACCTAAATAGGAGAAGTTATTTACTTCCTCTGTCGCTGTAATAGCATATACTATGTATTAAAGGGGTTGTCAGGGTTCAGAGCTGAATCCGAATAATATACCCTTCATCCCCCCACTCAGCCCCTCTGACATTAGCATGGGAGCATTTCATGCTCTGATGCTCTCCCTTGCCCTGCGGTGAATCGCGCAGGGCAAGGCCTTTTGCTGGAGATCCGGTGACGTACCATACATCATACATTTTTACACTGATAGGAGGAGGCTTCTGCCTAGCAGTATTCTCTGTGATGTCACCGGCACTAATGGGCGGACTTTAGCGCTACCCTAGCTGTTTTAAAGGCTAGGGGAGTGCTAAAGCCCACGCATTAGTGCCGGTGATGTCACCAGGTACACTGCTAGGCAGAAGCCTCCTCCTATCAGTGTAAAAATGTAAACAAAAAAGCCTTTGACATGCGCAATACAGTGCAGGGCAAGGGAGAGCACCAGAGCACGAAATGCTCCGATGCTCATGTCAGAGGGGCTGAGTGGGGGAGAAAGGAATATGTTCGGGTTCAGCTCTGAACCCGGACAACCCCTTTAAGTGACTATATGACATGATATCCCCAAATAGATGCATGCTTGGCTCATACACCTGGCAGCGGCTTATATTCCATGAGAACGAAAGGATCAGGCATGTTGAAATCCAACAGCCCGATCCTTCTTTCCCCCAACCTTTGCCATTGCAGTTCGATGTGTAGCAGGTAACAGAAGTATCGCTACGCGGGGAACACAGACAACAGGGGACAGCTGTTCAGCAGTCAGCCTGCCACAATTAGGAAGGGTCCAGCCACAAGTGCTGGTTATTTGATGCTGTTTTTTAATCCAAAACTAGGAATGCATTAATAAAAAGACGAGTAGTAGTATCTGCTCATAATATTCTATTTGCTTTTTTGATCCACTCCTGATTTTGGCTTCAAAAACTGCATTAAAAAACCTGCACATGTGGATGTGCCTCAAGTATTGGCTTTTCCCAGTGATAAGCCATCACTTCTAATTGAAGGGAAAATCCTTTCAAGATCTGTTTAAAGACCCTTTAACCGAGTGCTGAACTGCTTTATTATTTCACCACTGCTTGATATGTCCCCGTGTGAATGGGTCTTAAAGCGGTTTTCCAGGATTTTCATATTGATAGCCTGTCTTCAGGATAGATCAACAATATGACGGGACCCCCGCCGATCATGGTAGAATGGGACTGAGCTGCGTCTAGGTCATGTGACCGATGAACGTGAAATCACTGGCCTAGGAAGAGGCCTAAAAGCTCACGAGCACCGCAACCTTATCGTATAGCTGATTGGTGGGGGTGTCGGTAGACAGACCTCTGGGACCTGCACCTACAAGGAGAACGGAGAGGAGAAAGTTGAGGAGGGCGCACTGCGCATGCGCAGCCGCCCTCCATTCATTTCTCTGGAGCCGCCGAACATAGCCGAGCGCTGGCTCTTCACTTCAATGGGAGAGGCGGGGAACTACGCCTGGTGGTGGACGGACCCCGGGAAACCCAGGTTCCTCCAGTCACAACTCTCCCCGGCTCTGTTCTCCTTGTAGGTGCAGAGGTGGGACCCGCACCTATCAAATAATGGGGGCATATCCTAGCAATATGCCCCCATTGTCTAAGGTGGGATAACCCCTTTAAGGCCTCATGCCTAGCCGTGCCAATGTTGCAGCCCGCAAACAGTGGGTCCGCAATATACTGCCTCAGCCGTTTGTGCATTGCATCACTGATGCAGACCCATTCACTTGAATGGGTCCGAAATCCAGAAGGTGCAGTGTTGAACGGAGGCACGGAACCCAATGGAATCCCTATGAAGTGCTTCCGCGGGTTTTCTGTCCATGCCTCCGCACCGCAAAAAAATTGAACATAGAATTTTTTTTTTACATGGGACCAGGCATGCTTTAAAAATAAAAAAGACTCTCCTAGACAGAGTATCCCGATTTAAGTGCTGTGCTCCTGCCTCCACCGGAATGGTGGAAGATGGGAGTGACACATGAATGCAGGATTAGACTACATAGGGTTAAACTGTAGCCTGTAACCACAGATAGGTCTTCATAAGAGTTGTATATGCAAAAAAATGAGCAAAGAATGTATAAAACATCTCACACGCAATCATCTTGAAAAGCCGAATGAGGCTTCATCAAGAATACATGTACTATTGCAAAGTATATAAAAGATAAAGAAAAAGGGTGTCCCGAATACTTTGCCCCTTACCATGACAGAACATATAATAAACTGTGGAAAGAATGATAAATCTGTAACACTGTGGTTATCAACGCGTAACACTTCAATAACCACAAGGAGAACCAAGCACAGAGAACAAGACCATGAGAGGAAGACTCTGGACACACAAAGACTGGGAAGGGGAGAAGAAGAAATAATGAAGAACTGAAATAGAACATAGATATTGGGGAGAGGGGGAGAAAAATTGGCCTGCTCAATACTTCCCACGCAAGACCAAACCCTAGAAAGGGAGGAGATATCCCTCAAAACAAGGGAAAGAGTGTCATAGGCTAGAGCCCAGAAGTTCACTAGTCTTCTACTTCTGCAACCCCATGAGACCATAGCCTAATGGACTGAGAGTATGAATGCCAAGAGGACCATGTCCGTTCAAATAACTCTTCCCAAGTCATTGGCAATGTCCTATTAACCGTAATCCAAGAAAGCTTCAGTTTGACTATGTCAAGGCTGAACAAAGTGGTCATCCAGGAATACGCAATAGCTATTTTAGATGCAATAAAACATAGAGGCATCCATTTTTGGGTAGCGGTATGTATATCTAGAATCCAAAACCAGGCAAGCTTAGGACATTTCCACCAGATATGGAGAAAAGAGCCCCCCTGACCACAACCCCAAAAACACAGCCCCAGAGACGTTTGGGTACATATGGGAGAGTCTCTGAGGAGGTCAAATACCAGCGCATTAGAACCTTATACCCACCTCAGATAGAGACGCAATAAACAAAATCTTAGCTGTGAATTCCACCAAATCTTGGCGATCATAGAGTCTTCTTCCAATTCATCCTCCCATTGCTTCATATATGATGGCTTTCCTGATGGGTAAACCATGTGCACATACAGTCTAGAAATATTGCCAGGACCCCCCATTAAAAAAATAATCATATTAGCCAACATTGTCTTATTAGTTGTCGACGATGCAACATACGGTAATGCTGAAGTTGTCGAAGGTGATATTTTTCCACATCCAGGGTATTTCATGCACAGTACGGAAGTAGTCAACGGTTCGAAAACCTAATCTATCCACCAAGTTAGTAACTCTAGTCAACCCTTTAGGTCTCTTTCACACGAGAGTGATGGATTAGGTCCGGATGCGTTCAGGGTGCGACCATCTCTCAAGCAAGTTCAGTCAGTTTTGTTTGCGCTTTGCGTTCAGTTTTTATCGTGCGGGTGAAATAGGCATTGATGTGTTTTTCACACATGTGATAGAAAACGGAAGGTTTACAAACAACATCTCTCAGCAACCATCAGTGAAAAACGCATCGCATCTGCACTTGCTTGCGGATGCGATGCGTTTTTCACGCAGCCCCATTCACTTCTATGGGGCCAGTGTTGCGTGAAAAACGCAGAATATAGAACATGCTGCGATTTTCACGCAGCGTAGAACTAATGCGTGAAAAAAACCGCTAATGTACACAGACCCATTGAAATGAATGGGTCAGGATTCAGTGCGGGCGCAATGCATTTGCATCACGCATTGCACCCACGCGGAAAACTCGCTCGTCTGAAAGGGGCCTTAGAAAGCCAGTGGAAATCCCCAGAACTAAAGGCTGTATTCCATTAAAAGATTTTTGTAGGCGATTGTCGGGAAGGAAGCGTTCGTTCCCAGCAATCGCCTACTCGTTACTGGAGGATGCTATTACATGCAGAGATCTCCTCCATGGTATGAGGAGGAGCGATCGCTAATGCCATTGCTCATCCCCGTACTGATTAGAGCATGCTTAAAAAATCTGGATTGCCCGATGAACAAGCGTTTGCGCGTTCATCGGTTAATTGGCGGCAGTAGTACACCGCCAAGTAATCAGATTCCTGAATGGAGTGAGAAAAGAAACACATTCGTAGCATGCTCTTTATTCACATTGGGCTACGTTCTTGAGATAGCAGTAGGTCCCAGATGTGGGACCTGCAACTGTCGGACAGTTATGGTCTACGCTGTCCATAACTAGAAATTAGTGACCCTGATTCGTCTGTTTCTCCTCAGCACACGTTCCGATTTCTCAGCGGCTTCTGTGCTCCGCGGCCGCCCGGCAGTCATGTAGCGCTTGACTGCTCTCCTCACAAACTCACCTTTCCTTCAGATTAAGGTATAAATGATGGATGAGCGCGGGGATCCAGGGCACCGCTCTAGTAATTTAGCTGCAGGCCTGTAATACAGGGTGAGATGCAGGCACCTGGATTGATTGAATTGCAGGTGGCTAGGTTTAAAATAAAAAAACCTGAAATCATGTATTCTCTTCGGTGAGTAACCAGCGACAAGAACAGATCGCATCTGACTGTGACGACATGGTGTTAATATTGACTGAAAGGAAGCCATGCAGATGTAGCCGCCGTGTCCTGGCAGTGGTTGTCACACGATTATGTGACATGTACGTTACGCTTATGGAGGAGTGACCTGGATTGCACGAGCCTAGACTTTTACAGAGGACAAAAAGCACTTTTTGCTGTTAAGAACGTAAGTGCATCATTCCGCTCCAAAAATTGTATGCAAAATAATTTTTCTCTAATACATTATAATTCCAAGGCTGAAAACTGAGAGTGTCCTGCTCACACAGCTGAGGTTTTGTTGCAATGCATCAGGCTAAGGCCTCATCCACATGGCCGTTCCGTGCATTTGGGACCGCAATTTGTGGTCCCCAATGCACAGGCAACATCCGTGCAGCGGCTGTGATGGATCGAGACCCATTCATCTTGAAATGGGTCCGTGATCCGTCTGCTCTGTAAAAAAAATAGAACATGTTCGCACCGCGTCTCCCGGACAGTGCTTCGTAGGATTCAAGTGAATGGGTCCGCGTCCGTGATGCGGGGTGCACACGACCGGTGCCCGTGTATTGCGGACCCGCCGTATGCGGGCCGCACAATGGCCGTGTGCATGAGGCCTAAGGAAAAGTAATCAGAATGGCGTCCAAATGAAAACAGCATCCTCTCTTACTTGTTGTTTCTGGTGGATCTCCTCCAGCTTTATATGAGAGGTGATATCTGTCATTATAATCCTGCCTGTGATGATCATGAGATGACTGCTGAGAAGTGATCTCTACAGAACCGGAAGTGTCAGCCTGTTATGAGGCCAAAGTGAAAACTGCAGGATTTTAGCCTATTACTGTACCCAGGTATCTCCGGCAATCCTATTAAGACTGAATAGATCAATAGGGCACATGCTTAACAGGTGCTGCATTCATACTGGCGCATCGAACCCCCGTTCCTGTCATCTTTGGAGGTCCCATCGGTCTGATCCCCACAACCAGATACTTATTAACTATGTTGCAGATAAGGGATACATTGATACCACAGCACACCCCCACAGCAGATAATCTTCTCATGATAGATTCCTTTTAAGCACAATCTTCAGCTTTAAAGGGGTTGTCCCACCATAAGAGCTTTACCCTAGCCACAGAACAGGCCAGCTGATGGAGTCGCCACTAATGCCAAGAATGAGGTGCTGGAGTCCCCGGAGTGAACAGAGCAGCAGATACTTGTCCATTGATCTCTATGGGACTGTCGGAGATGAGCCCTAACCTCTGTTTCTCTTCGGCAGTCCCATAGAGCTGAATGCAGTGTGCATGCGTGACTGCCGCTCTTTTAGCTCCAGTAACTTCTGAACTTCATTCTTGTGAGTGGAGGGGGTCCCAGCAGTTAGACGTGCCCCACTCATCAGATACTTATCCCCTAACCTATACAATTTCTTATGGTCGGACAACCCCTTTAACAGCTATTAGGACCCTTGGGGGCTTTTTTGTGTGTTTTTTGCGAAAAACTTTTTGCAGTATAGTTTTATTAAAATTCTTGCACCATTTGACTTCTGCAGCTTCTATGTATCACAGTACATAGCAGGCTGGAAAATGAGGTTCACATCTCCTGAGTAATCCTCTAAGCTGATTTATGACTAAATCAAAGCTAAAGGGATCATCCTATTATTAATTTAAAGAAAATAAAAATAAGACATCATATAGTACATAAAAATCTCTTTCTAATGCAGCTAGGACCAGCCCTGTACCTCACATGGATCCAGAGATCTCCTCATTCTTTACTCCAGTTGCACTGCTAAATTTAGTTCAGAGGGGGGTGGTATTTTCTCAGTGTGCTCTGGAGACATGTCCTTTCTCAGGGGTGTTTCCTTTCTCAAGGAGCATGTCCTTTCTGCCGCAGCTCTCTCCCCTTAACTGTCCCAGGTTCTAACAGTAGTAGTAGTGGTGGCAGTTGAAGGATAGAACTGAGCATGTGCGACCACCTCAGCGATGTTACTGTGGTAGGCGGAGAAATACTGTAAGGAAAAGAACAAACAGATGCATTTTATTGAATAACTCCGTGGCTATTCCAAATGTTTAATTATATAAAATTCCAAAAATATTCAGATCCAGGCGCTGGTTTCAAAAATATAGAATGAAGATGGCCCTTTTAAACAGACTGCCCATCAGGCAAGGTTTGTAATGGATCTCAATTTGGACGGCATTCTGCAGCTTGCTATGTATTGTGATACGTAGAAGCGGCCAAAACTGAATGGTGCAGGATTTTTAATAAACCCCAATTTCAAAAACATATTTTCAGCCATTTAAGTACGGTAAAAAATTAAAATAAATGCTCTCACAGGTGTCAATAGCCATTTAAACTGACCCTATTCTAGTCTGGGAAATTAAGTCATTTAATTGACCAAATTCATAGCCTGAAACCCAACACAACCGATCTGTGACTCTTAAAGCGACCCTCAGGTCTGTATCCCAAAAATATGTAAGCGGGTACTCACAGGGGATGATTACCTTCTCTTTATTTTCTTCAGCTCTCGCTCCGCACACGCCGCAGGGTCTCCTTCGTCCAGGTTAAGTGACATTCCCACCTCCAAAATGAGATGTCTCGCTCCAGTTCTTTGCATGATATTGACATCAGACTGGCAGCTTGCTCCTCGGGCTCCCATTAAACCTGTGCCAGCTGAAAGGAGACACCCAAGTTTTCCATCACTAACTATTCTGTCTGAGCCTTTAGACGTATTAACAGTGTGAACGCGGCCCTCTGGCTGCAGTTACTCCATGAATTGATGTCTTAAGACTGGAGCGCCGAGAAGCTTGAAAAGCGGTATAGAAACAAGGAATCTTGAAAGGAACATTGATTTCTGCACAGAAGTAACAAGGAGCGTGCATTAATATATGAAGCTAAATACCTCTACTTATTACTTTTGCGATGTATAGAAAAGTGAGGGCAACCTGCGGAATCTGGTGACCTACATAGACTGCATATGTCTCTGCAGAGGCTCCATAGGGGGAATCCATCGATAGCTTTGCAGTGTTTTTTTTTTTTAAGGCTTCAATAAGATGCAAATTTTACTTCGTGCTCACCAAAATCTCGAAAATTGGACATGGAACAATGGGAGAGAGCATGACCTAAAGCTTTAAGACCGATTTATTTATACAAAATCCAGAAAATGGAGCACAATGTAAATTTCTTATGCCCGAAAATTCCTCGCATTGACTTCTATCCAAACTTCTGCGCCAGTAGCAATATGCATATAAATATAGAGATGTATTTTCTCGACGTAAGAGTAGGTTCACACTTGAGTTAAATGGCTGTTCTCCGGAAAAGCCTGCTGGAGTTTACCGGATCCTGCCTAGTCGGATACTGTTCGCCGCCAGACCACTTTGACTATAATAGGCTCCGGCATGGATCTGGTCGGTTTATGGCCAGACAAAAACTGTTGCATGCATCAGACCTGGTGAAATCGGTAGAGAACAGCCTGCCCGATCCGTTTAACGCAAGTGTGAACCTACCCTAAGAAATGCATCCTATATGATTTTTTCATTTAAAGGGTTATTTCAAGTTATTCCCTGCCCTGTGATAGATCGGTGAGGCGTCCGTGGGGTTTCTAGCTGTGAAACTACAACGTCCAGTGTGCCTTGGTGTAGATTTGCAGCAGTTTGGAGACCAGCCAACCAATTTTTATCTGCTTCTCTGGGAGAGTTATCCTGATTGCCCACATCATATACAAGCTGATGCTAACCCATAGTTTCACAAAGGCCATAAACAAGAACAAGTAATCCCAAGAGTACGTAGCTTAATGGTTCATAGCCACTAGATTCTGCTGTATTTGGCAATTATATTTTTATTGACTGTGCTTTTCGGGGGTTTTCGAAACTCTTTTTCAGAACTTCATTGGGACTTTTCATGCCCCCGCTGCACTTTGGTGGGAATTTATTAAGCCGTTTTCTACCAGTTTTGTGATGTACAAAAGTCACAAAATATGATGCATTATATCTGTGCAATAATTTGCCACTTTACTGTTCTCTTCCCACTTTGCAAAGAGGCAAGAAAACTGGGTGGAATTAAGTGTATTATTAAAGTCAAACTGCAGTGCAAATCTATGCATATTTCATGTTCTGTTTTTATGACCGTTCAAAACTTATTATTATACATTTTTCCCCAAAGTAATTTTACCCTCATTAGTTTCATACTACAGGCAAATAACTAAAGGGGAGATATCAGGAGCATTGCTAGGGTCTGAAAACATCCGGGGCACAAGCCCACTGTATCACACCCCTATGAACCCACGCCCCACCACATCTGGGTAACCCCACAGATCATCCCCTTACATGTTCCGCTGATCCGCTGGCTGCATGGGCATAAGTTCAGTCACTTTGGTGCGCAATCCAGTCCTGCGGCGCGTGATCACGCGCTGCAGGACGGGATTGCTCGCCGAAGTGACTGAACTCAAGCCCGCGCAGCCCGCAAGTAGCGGAACAAGTGCAAGGGTGGTGGGGCCAGCATAACATTCGGAGCACTGGACAAAACATCCGGGGCTCAAGCCCCGAATGTTTTGACCTAACGACGCCCCTGGGAGATATAATATGAGGGGTGTTCAATAAGTTATCTACCCCAGCATGTTCTGTCAGTGCTAGAAAGCTGAGCTCGTCTGTGCAGATTGAGCCATGTCTGGACATGCAACACACAGGATGGCAAGTGCAGTATAGTGCGGGTCTACTAAGAATGTGAGGGATTTGGAGTTTCGTTCCGTGATTAAATTCCTTACAAAGGAAAAGAAGCTTAAAGAAATCCATAAAAGCATGATTGTTGTATATGGTGATGATGCATCATCCTACTACCAAGTAAAGTTTTCGGCCAAGCAGTTTAAATGGGGTAGGTATTCTATTGAAGATGACCCCCCCCCCTGTTCAGGGTGACCTGTCGAAGCATCTTCAGAGTTAATGTGGCATAAAGTGGAGACCGTGATTTTGGAAGTTCGTTGGGCCAAGGTCAGTGTTGTTGCTCATGAATTAGGCACTTCAGTTGGCACAGTTTCCAGTATCATTCATGATGTTTTGATGATGTCAAAGGCCAGTTCCCGGTGGGTGCCACGAATGTTGTCGTCAGCAATTTACTTCTATTCTCGAATTATTGCGGGTGATGAAACATGGGTCCACCACCATGATCCTGAGACCAAACAAGGGTCCACGCATTGGAAGCACAAGGGGTCACCAACTCCAAAGACATTTTGTGTGCAGCAGTCAGCTGGAAAGATCACTGCAACAGTTTTTTGGGATACAGAATTCATGCTACACAAGACTCCAATTACTGGAGACACCTCAGCTTTAACAATGAAGGCATTACGTGAAACAGTCAAACAGTAACGCCATGGGAAGTTGTCGGCAGGTGCGTTTCTGCTTCATGACAATGCTCCATTTCAAAAGCTGCTATCAGGGAATACAACTTCATGGAGCTCAAGCATCCACCCTACAGTCCAGACCTGGCTCCCAGTGATTCTCTTTCGGAACCTGAAGACATTTCTGCGTGAGCAATGATCTCCTGATGATAATGCAGTCAAAGAGGCGTTAACGGGGTTCCTGCAGCAGCAAGAAGTCTTCTATTCTGAGAGCGTCCAATTGCTGGAGGCAAAGTGGAATAAGAGTGTTAAAGTCAAGGGGAATTACATTGAAAATTAGTAAGTTCAGTTTGCTCAGAAAATGTTTTTATATTCAGGTAGATAACTTATTGAACACCCCTTCTAAGAAATACACCGCATGCACCAGATTTATTAAGAGGCGCATGTCTCTTAAAGTGGTACTCCCACCTCGACGTTTGTGGTATATCAACAGAATATGCAATAAATGTCCGATAGGCATAGGACTCGCCTCTAGGACACACAGCTATCGAACTGACCTAATCTTGCGACCACTGTGAATCGAGACATTGTTGTGAGTGCTTGCAGTGACTGCAAGACAGTTTCCCTGTTTTTGAGAGAGGTAGGACCCCACACCTATTGGACGTTTATAGCATATCCTACGGAGACAGGAATACCCCTTTTAATACTGACAAACTTTGGTTTAAGATATTATATAGTAGATGGCATGACTTGTTCACTGTATGAACAGAAGGGAAGACTAATGAAGAAACAAAATATTATATCGAGACGCCAGGAGCAATTATCAGTCAGCGTTTAACAAGCCAAATTAATGGCAGAACCGAGATGAAGCCACTGCGCTCGTTCTCTAACCTTCGGCTGTCTGCAGAGCTGTCTCCTTCCAAGACAGATGCCGTCTCCCACACAATTTATCTTCTAAGCCATTGAGTGGAGCTCATGGCAGCACGACATGTTCTTTACCGGTTCTCTTCAAAGATTTCCAAAGCCATAGTGAGAGATTCCCATCGTGACATGCACAGTTAGGTAGCTTTTGAGAAGCATTTCTTCCAGAGGAGGAGAATCTGCTAATTTGTGGAGATACCATTCGGTGTGTCCGCAGGACCTTCATGCAATCCTGTAGGCATCAGGGGTGGATGCAGAAATGCTGTGCACCCCTCTGCTGTTACTGTAGTCTTGAGATACATTATAGCTTCTTTCAAAATTCTGCTGGTTGCCCTTGGAAACAGACAGCGTCTTTACTCCACTCTGTTGTCAGACATGTGATGTAACTACTATTCCTCGTGTTGACCATAGTTTCTTTTTTTTTCTTTTTTTAAGACATAGGTTACTTTGCTTAACTTTTACGTTTTATACACTGACAATATGTCATGGTCTTACCTTCTCACTGTTCTCCTTCGTTTGACATGTGCTGGCGGCCATCTTGGTTTCTGGGTTCTTGTAGCCTCTCACCCTGCGGCTCCTCCTTCCCACTGGGAGGAGCTGGATGCCTAGCTCATATATATAGAAGGTCTGTGGCTTCAGTTCCTTGCTTGGTCCTCCTGTGTGCACATGCTTCAAAGACTGCTGCTGCTTCTGGTTCCTGATCCTGGCCTCGTCTGACTACCCCGTTGGTTCCTGATCCTGGCTTCGTCTGACTACCCCGTTGGTTCCTGATCCAGGCTTCGTCTGACTACCCCATTGGTTCCTGTTCCTGGCTTCGTCTGACTACCCTCCTGGTTCCTGACCTCCGTCTACGCAAGACCCTGCTTCGGTTTAGCCATCCGTTTGGACTTTAGCTACGGCTTGATTTTCAATAAAGCCTTCTTATTTCCACCCATCTCTTGTTGTACGTCTGGTTCATGGTTCCATGACACAATATGAAGATTAGTATTCTTTACTCTTCACTGAACCGCCGTATCCGTATATGAAATGTGACTGCTGTAGCCAATCACTGGCTTCAGCAGTCTCATACTATATACCACCGAGGCCGGTGATTGGCTGCAGCGCTCATATGCCGTATACACCTATGTCCCCACCATAGCTTGTAAACACTAATGGGCGGCAGAGGATTAGGTGGTGAGTATACAAACTTTTATTATTTTAACACATTTAGAGGCTTTGGGGGGCTTTTGCAATAAGGTGAGCAACTATTTTAAAGAGGTTCTCCGGCCATTAACTTTATTAGTAGCTCGTAATAACCTGCAGAAAGAAGTTCTTTTACTTGTACTTACCCTCCCGCGCTCCCCCGATGCTGTCGTCTCCACTGCACTTGCTCAAGCATTGACCATAATGCAGCTGAACAGGAAAAGAAGCTGCCACATCTGGTCAGGACCAGGGCGGAAGAGCCCACAGCCTGTGCGAGTGCAACTGGCATTGGGGGAACAAGAACAAGGGAGGGATGAGTACTGTGGAAAAGAGCTTCCTTCTGCAGGTTATTATGAACTACTAATTACATTTAATAAACAGAGAACCCCTATATACTACTAGAAAATGAAGAAAAGAACACCTGGAAAACTGAATGTGATGAAGCTGAGACTGATGAGGTATAAACCGGTGCTTGGTCAATGATCACACAACCAAGGTGGTGTCTTCATTATTTTGGGTTCTGCAGTGGGGTATATGAAGAGGCTGGGTCACATTAATACTGGGTGGCAGTGATACAGGTGAAGGTCATACAGATGCTAGATGTCCTCCTGTGGTCAATCCAAGCTCTTCCATCTTGGATCCATAGTTCAGACAAGGTGGTTGTTGGCTGCTGTGCATGGGAGTGCTGTTGCCCCATCCCGTCCTAGACATTCTTGATGGGGGAGAGATCTGGAGATGGAGCTGTCCAGGGAAGCTGCTGGAGACCCTAAAGAGCAAGTTCTGTTAGAGCAGGCCATGTGTGTGGAAGGTGTTATCTTGATGAAGCACCACATCTCCTAACTTGGTCAAGAAAGGCAGTAGGACTGGTTCCAAGATGTTCTGGACATACTGAAAGCTAGTCAATTTTACCTCCACGAATATCAGAAGGGAACCGCCATGGTAGCTAACATTGTGACACCTGCTTCTGGTCCTGTGTGTCCCCACACTATATAAATAGGCGCTCTCCAGCCATCCGGTGAACTCTGTTGCGACCATGGTTAGGACTAGGGATGAGTAAATCGACTTCGGATGTAACATCCGAAGTCGAATTCGCATAAAACATTGAATACTATAAGGAGCAAGATATCACCCGAGTTCGGGAAATGTTTTTTTTTTACAGTAGAAATCAATTTATGAAGTTATTACCCGAAGTCTCGTGGGCCAATACATTCTAATACTCGCTCGCTCCGTACAGTATTCAAACAAAGTTTTATGTGAATCGACTTTGGATGTTTCATCCGAAGTCGATTCGCTCATCCCTAATTAGGACCAAAGCAGAACCTGCTCTCATCGCCGAACACTGTTGTTTGCCATTGATGTTCTTTTTTTCTTTTTCCTGTCGTGTATTTTATTTTATTATTATTATTTTTTTTTTAGTGCATGTCATTTTAATAAGATCAGCTTACCATGATGAATAATGCATGGAGCGGCTGCTTAAACACTCCAGTTGGTCTATGAAATTGATTGTAATCACCTCTGGGACGCGCTATCACACCCCTCGTGATCCTCCCTTGCGTTATGAATGATTAATAAAGTTGATATAATATTAAAACAATCCATTTAATAGACCTTGTGCCTCCCCCTCTTTTAGCCCTGCAGCACCATTTCTATACCCATGCATTTAGCAAGCTATTAAAGACATGGACGGCACCCAGGAGGGGGATGCAGGATTGCTGCCTTGCCGGTGCCAGGCTCTGATGGCCAGTTGACCTTTCCTGTGGTTTGCATTTGGCTGCAGTCACTTACAGGTGTCTCACTGCGAGATATGAGGCTCTAATTACAATACACACAGATTATGTGACAGCCTCAGGTTCTGCAAAACTGCAAAAATTAACTTTTTGAAATAACAAGCAAAAACACAAGAAATCGATAGGTTTGTTAAGTGTTAGCGGCTTTCTGGAATGACAGTAAAGTACTTTGCCCCTGCTGCTCTGCGTTTACCCATCCCCCTCCCCGTCTGCATGCTTTTGTGCCTCCTCCTCCTCTTCAGATGTTACAGAGAAATTCTATGGTATTGCAGCTGCAATGTCCATTCCTCACGCAAGTCTATGGAACTGAACCACTGTAGAATACAATGGAGATTTTGATTTTAATTGGTAGGACTGCATGGTGGTCCCGGTGTTGTGTAGACCCTGGTACCGTATACTGATGTAATATCCACAGCAACTCACGATCAGTAATGTAGGTACCAGCAGAATAGTGAGTGCTGCTCTGGAGTACAATAGAGGATATAACTCGGGATCAGTACAGGATAAGTAATGTTATGTATGGACATAATGACTCCACCAACAGAATAGAGAGTTCAGCTCTGGAGTATAATACAGGATGTAACTCAGGATCAGTACAGGATAAGTAATGTAATGTATGTACACAGTGACTGCACCAGCAGAATAGTGAGTGCAGCTCTGGAGTATAATACAGGATGTAACTCAGGATCAGTACAGGATAAGTAATGTAATGTATAATACAGGATGTAATTCGGGATCAGTACAGGATAAGTAATATAATGTGTACACCAAGCATGTCAAACTCAAAGGCTAACATGGGCCAAAAAAACAAAATTTAAGTTTATGTGGGCCGCATAAAAAAAAAAAATATTTTTTTTTACAATATAATGCAGACGGATCCGTTCTGAACGCAAGTGTGAAAGTAGCCTTAGGGGCGAGAACCTGGGATCTTTCATCCCTTGTCCTATTCAGCTCTATCAGGGTGAATAGGACTTCACACTGTCCCTGCTGCTCTGTGCCTTGTGCACACAGCATCAGGGATGTTACCATGGCAACCAGGGCTTCTGTAGCGTCCTGGCTGCCATGGTAACTGATCGGAGCCCCAGGCTTACACAGCTGGGGCTCCGATCAGAAGCTGCCACTGCACCAATGAGGGGGAGGGGAGAGGTCCCTGTGGCCACTGCCACCAATGATTTTAATACTGGGGGGGTTGAGAGGGGCTGGCGCACTGTGCCACCAATGATTTTAATGGGATGGGGGGTTGAGGGAGGGGGGAACACTGCACCACCAATGATAAATTACCCCTTTATACAGGAGGCTGGTACTGGCAGATCAGCAGTTAACCCCTCAGGTGCGGCACCTAAGGGGTTAATTGCCTCTGATCGCCGCTCCCTGTCAGCAGCAGGGTGCCGGCAATGCGATTCTGCTGCCGGCACCCGCCTCCTGTATTGTGTTAAAGACTGACTTTCACTATCAGGCCACACAGAGCGGCGCCCAGCGATGTCTCAGCACTCACCATTAGTCCTGGGCGCCGCTCCGTTCGCCCGCAGTGCCCCATTACTGTCTCCTCTCCTGCTCCACATGCTGCTGATTACTATCGGAGCGATGGGAGGAGACATCAGATTCACTAGTGGGCGTTCCTTCTTCCTGGCTGTAGCGCTGTCCAATCGCAGCGCAGGGAGAAGGAACACCCACTAGTGAAGCTGATGTCTCCTCCCATCGCTCCTATAGTAATCAGCAGCATGTGGAGCAGGAGAGGAGACAGTAATGGGGCACTGCGGGCGAACGGAGCGGCGCCCAGGACTAATGGTGAGTGCTGAGACATCGCTGGGCGCCGCTCTGTGTGGGAAATGGGAATAGTCCTATCATTGGTGGCGCAGTGCGCCCGCCCCTCCTCCGCCCCTCTCTCCTCATTGGTGGCGCAGTGCGCCCGCCCCTCCTCCGCCCCTCTCTTCTCATTGGTGGCGCAGTGCGCCCGCCCCTCCCCCCCCCCCTCTCTTCTCATTGGTGGCAGCGGCAGCAGCACAGGGGGAGGGAGGACAGCTTCCTTCTCCCTGTGCTGCTGAGAGAACATGAGCGCGCCGATAGCAGCGCGCTCATGTTCAGAGATACTAGACTGCCAGGCCGCAAAGATATTCATTGCGGGCCGCATGTTTGACACCCATGGTGTACACAGTGACTGCACCAGCAGAATAGTGAGTGCAGCTCTAGGGTATAATATAGGATTAGTAATGCAATGTTTTTACTAAGTCACAACTTTTCATGTAGATTATTGGTATACTAGATTGCTGTTCCAGTAGACATGTGGGTGGCTGTTTTGTACAGACAGAAGATGTCTCTTGTACTCTGAGTGCTTCTAGAGTATTGATTATTCTGTCTGAATGAGAGATCAGTGCTGTTAGGATTACTGCAGGCAATAAAATGGAGCACTTGTTGTGATTGCCTATACAGTTATACTTTTCCTATGCCCATTCTTATCTAGCCCCCAGTAAGGTATTGACTCTGTAATACCAGTCATGTGCTCCTCTTCCTCTCGTACCCTGACATTTCCCCTTACGGTGGGATCAGGACTTATTTCTGTACATTTACATACAGTTACACAATGAATACAATGATCATAGCCAGAAACTAACAACAAAGGCTTGACAAAGGCCCCAGTGTGTGGGCTGAAATGTTGCCTGGGAATAAACGGGTCATCTTTCACTACATTTGGAGTGCTGCCTATTCTTTGGATACACCATATTGGAGGAAAGGTTGTCCACCTTTTCAAAGGATTTTGCACCCTAACTACTTTTTTTGCACTGTGCTGCTGTTACTATCTGTTTTTGCAGAAACTAACAACGATATATCGGACAGTGTTTTTTTTTTTTGTATTTTGCATTTTTTTTTAATATCTTTTACGTTTTTACAACTAGTAACCATTGCTAGTCGACACAACATGTATTGTAGAAAATATTTCAAGGTGTCCGTGAGAGTGTCACGGAAGGTGTACAGGAAACTAGAAGACACAAAATAAATATCCGACTGACTGGATCCAAAACTAAGGAACAAAAGGGAGAGCCCTGCATCAGACCTGGCACTCTCCCTGACTGCTCAGCCTATGCGAAAATCCCAATGGTAGATGATCGCATATCCTCGTACCTCGACTGTATAACACCTGAACACCCTATAATAGTGAGGGGACACGACCACCGGCTCCCTACACTTGATACGGAGGGAGTCAGGGTCACCTGGGATCCAGCAAACAGAAAAACACAAATGAATGAACAAAACTTATCTGTAGAAGACTTAGAAGTAGGATCAGCATGCACACACTCCAGGAAGGAATATAAACCGCAAAGTGAAGCAGTCTGGGAAGGAATTTAAAGGGATGCAATCAGTGCAACTACATGACAGCTGAGAGAGGCTAACGAGATGAGAAAATGAAAGCAAAACAAAAGGAAGCTCAAGGAGGAGGTTCTGAAAGACATCTGTCAGAGCTGTGATGGTGACAGAGAGATGTAGGAGAGCAGCATCTGGCCGTCTTAGAGTATGAACGAGTGGACCTGATCCTACAGCAAGACGGTGCATGGTCTTAATGATACGGAAGAAGAGCTTCCGCAATATATGGACGGCACAACTGTAGTGTACAGTGGTCATCAAAGTGGACACCTTGTTGTGGAAGAGTCACACTTATCCATAGGTCATCAATGATTGGTTGGGGTGTTTTTGAGAATGGGGTGGAGATTTCGTCCTCTCTTCTGTATAATTACACCAGAGGATAGGAGGAAAGTGCTCTGCATTATAGTCTATGGGGATAGGAATACAGTGAGTATCTTTCTCTCTTCCATTGACCATAATGGAGCATAGGGAAATATCATCTCCATTCACCTTCTTCCACTGTGCCCCCAATTCGTGAGATCCTTTGAGTCTCAGCACTATGGATAATAACATCTTAATCTTGATTTTGTCCTTATGCAAGTTTCCTGATGTTCAGCTTGTTTGCTTTGCAGTTTATGCTAGATACAGTATGCTGTATACTGAGCCGATGGTGCACTGAGCTAAAATAAAATGTGTGCATTGTTCACATGCATTTTAGGCCCCGCTGTGCTTATTGCTTGTTCTTCATTTAAATATGTCACACAGACTAGAATAGAAACTCGAGGCTCTGATTGTAAAACTTGTTTTAAGTATTGGAAAAATAAGATGAAAATTACTTACCGTAACTTGTAAGGCTGCCGTCGTGATTCCTGCTCCTTCCTGCAGTGGACTGGAGTTTGCACCCTGCCTGTGACACGCATGCTGCTGCACGGGGCACAGTCTGCAGCCTTTCCTGGGCCTTATATATCTCATGTATCTGCAGCTTTCCAGCCTCTTGCTAACAACATGGAATGATGTGGTCAGCTCTATGTGATCTGACCACACTTCTCTTTGTAATTTGTGGCAGCGCCCGGGCTTACTGATTAGCACTGTTGGCCTTCAGGGCTGGCATCTGGGTTCAACAAGGACAACATCTGTATGGAGTTTGTATGTGCTTTCCTTGCTCCGTGTAAAAAGCTGTATTCTAAATCTAGATTGGGGGCTCCAATGGGGACAGGGACTGATGTGAGCGACGACAGTGTATGCATAGTTCTGCAGAATATGGCAACGCTATATAAGTGAATACAATTAATGCTTTTTATAGTCGAGCGTGTGGACCATTCTTAACGAAAATTAGACGTAGATGATGTAAGGCTGTTGTGTACCAACCATTTCTGCTCCTTCCAGCACCGGACTGGAGTTTGCACACTGCCTGCGACATGCATGCTGCTGCACATGGCACAGTCTGCAGCCTTTCCTGGGCCCTCCGCATCTCTTCAACCTGCTGCTTACCAGCCTCTCGCTAACAACGTGAGCGTCCCACTGCTCTGTGTCGTCCCACTGAAATTTAGATTATGGGCCCCAGTGGAGACAGGAACTGATGTGATGACAGTCAATGTACATCAATGCAGAATATGTCAGCATTATATAAATTAATAAAGTGCAAATGAGCCTCTAGGAGCAACGGGGCCTTACCATTACACCTAGAGGCTCTGCTCTTTTTGCAACTGCTGCATCCTCTCCACCTTGATTGACAGGGCCAAGCGTGATGATGTTTGCACTGTCTGGCCTTGTTCATCAGAGTGCAGAGGGCGCAGCGGTTGCACAGAGAGCAGAGCCTCCAGGTGTAACGGCAATGCCTCCGTTGCTCCTAGAAGCTCATTTACATTTATTAAAATGTTCCTGGCACATAGGAACATGGGACCGACACAGATGCTTAAGCTGCCAAGTGCATATGTAAAAGGTCAGCCAGTTTCATAGGTACAAAACTGCTGACAGATGCCCTTTAAAGGGGGTATTTCGATTGCAAAGATATGGCATCACTTTATGATCTGACCTCTAGGATATTCACCACGTCAATACAATCTGACATCACTTAAGTGGTCGCACCGTACCCCTCACTGTGCGTCATGTTGAAGTATGCATAGCGCTGCACGTTTCTGAGAGCTTAAAAATGTGTATTGCATCCATATTAGTAAAGCACTAATTACGTTCACTTTCCGGAGGTTCTACCTTTTGCGGCGCTGTAGGATACATCACATATCGCCGGAGAAGTGTGGGCTAATGGCTGATTTTCTGCGCTGTGAATCATGTTACTCGGCAGTGATGAATATTTCGCCCAGCATGAGATGTACGTGTGCTGTGCCGCCGCTGCATAAATATCCACTGGTAAAAAGTTCTGCTTTCTGAATATTATGATCAACAACAGCGGGGGCCTTCTTTATGGTTTACGAAAATATATTTTTAATCTCCCACTGAAAGAGTGTGCCCCCCTCCAAAAAAAGAAGAAAAAAGTAAAAGAAGTAAAATAGTGGACTTAAAGTGGAACCAAATCATACGAGTTCAGTGTGTGTATGAAAGAGCATCTGTCAGCAGTTTTGTACCTATGACACTGGCTGATCTGTCACATTTGCGCTTGGCAGCTGAAGACATCTGTGTTGGTCCCATGTTCATATGTGCCTGCATTGCTGGGGAACATGTTGTTTGAATATATGCAAATGAGCCTCTAGGAGCAACGGGGGCGTTACCATTACACCTAGAGGCTCAGCTCTCTCTGTAACTGCCACGCCCTCTGCCCTATGATTGACAGGACCAGAGAATATAAACTTGATAACTCCTGTCCTTTCTGAATCGAACTGGAGAGGGCTCGGCAACTGCATAGAGAGCAGAGCCTCTAGGTGTAATGGTAACGCCCCTGTTGCTCCTAGAGGCTTATTTGCATATATTTAAACTTCATTTTCCTCAGCAATGCGGGCACATATGAACATGGGACCAACACAGATGTCTTCAGCTGCCAAGTGCACATGTAACGGGTCAGCCAGTGTCATAAGTACAAAACTGCTGACAGATGCCCTTTTAAGAGATTTTCCACGTTAAGTAAAGTAAATAAAAGTTCTTATTGTGGATCTGTAAGAAGTCTAGTCAGCCCTTTCTTAATTATAACTGGGAAAGCAGGGTGCTAGCCAATATGGCCTCCGTAAATGTTCTGCTGTGAAGCCATCCGTTATATCAGGGCCTGATAAAGGTAGTCAGTAACCAGGAAGGCGGCCATGGGTGCTGTCGCCCACCTTACTTATAATCCTGATTGATAAATGTGTCCGATTCTGCCTCCTGGGGTTTATCCGTTTTAGGAGGACACGTCATTTTTCTAGTGCAAAAATATGCGAAATAACACTTCTTGAGCATGTATTCTTAGAACAGGATGTTGCACCGATCTTCTGTTAAGGCTACATGCACATGAGCGTATGTGTTTTGCGGTCCGCAAATTGCGAATCCACCACAAAAAAAAACGGACGACATCCGTATACCATCCGTTGTTTTTTTTTGTTTTGCGGATCCATTGTAACAATGCCTAAAACAGACAAAAATAGGACATGTTCAATTTTTTTTGCGGGGCTATGGAACGGACATACGGATGCGGATAGCACACGATGTGCTGTCCGCATTTTTTGCGGACCCATTGAAATGAATGGGTCTGCCTCCTATCCGCAAAAAATACGGAACGGACACAGAAACAAACAACGTTTGTGCGCATGTAGCCTAATCCTCCTAGACATTGCCTTTATGAATATGCAGTGTATTCCTTATTCAGGCGCTGTACACACTCGACTGACTAGAGAAATTGTTCATTTAGTTTTACATTTCCAGGAGGAATAACAGAGGAACGGCACTATAGAATTTTTTAAGAAAGCATCATTTTAAGAAAACCTTTGGAAATGGCACCTAACAGGTTTTCATTAAGACGTGGACGGTGTGTAATTGCAGAACTGTTCTTGAAAAATTCAGTCTTTCTTATTTGCAATGCTTCCTGGCAGATTTATGCAAATTAGCTCTCTTTCAGCAAGAAGAGAACAGTCTCCCTAGCGTCACCTATAGGTAACTACTCTGTAAGTGCAGTCTATTAAAGAGACATGGGGCATAAGTAAAACCAGACACCCATTGGCAGACAGAACTGTTTCGTTGTAGGGGGCAGGTTGACTGGATGAGACCCCTTTTGAAGCAGATCTCGGGGGGAGAGGGGTGCACTGGCCTTCCTTTCAGAGATGCAGCTGAATATAGGAAGCTGTAAAGGCGATGCCCCTGTGCTGATGAGGAGCAAACACTCTGAAACAGTGCTGTTGGTTTGGCTCATAGTCCAGTTTCGAGGCCATTTAACAGGTCGGACATTGACCTACAGGGCACCTATAGTGACACTGGAGATGCTGGATTCTTCCTTCCAGAAGAGAGCTGATTTGCAGAATGGTTATAACTGTATGTATAAATGACCATTGTTCCGTCTTCTTACCCCTGTGTTCTCTGTCTCCCAGGTTATGCTGGCCGCCTCCTACTGGTCCCTCCTGGCCCCTGCTATCGAGATGTCCAGCCAGTACGGGAGCTGGTCCTTCCTTCCGGCTGCTGTTGGCTTTTCTCTCGGCGCCGGCTTCGTGTATCTTGCAGATAAGCTTCTGCCAGCTCTGGTGAGTACCTCTGACCACTTGCAGAATCAGGTAGTCCTGTTTGTGACACCATTTTGTGCCACGGTGACCTTACTACCTTCTTCACACTACCGCCATAGTGCAAAATACCAGACTGCTGTAAATAGCAGCCTGTACTCTGATGGTTACTCCTTCACGATCCTGACCAAAAGACCGGAGCTCTGAAGGACCCTATAAAAGCGGTTTTCTGAATGTTTTAAGCCTTATGCTGTCCACAAAAATGTGGATCTGTTGTTTTGTGGACAGTTCAGCATATCCGCAACATAACGGATTGCATTTTGCTTTTTTGTGGACCCATAGACTTCGATGGGGCCACGTCCTGATTTGCACTCACAAGTATAGGACGTGTTTTATTTGTTTTGCAAAGCCATGGAACGTAAGAAAAGGCCATGAATGGGTCCACATCTAATCCGCAAAATTGCAGATCAGATGCGGAAAGCAAAATACGGCTGTGTGAATGAGCCCTAACACTATTGCTAATAATATATGATTGGTGGGGGTCCGACACCCGACAGCCCCCACTATATAAGCTTTTAGCAGGCGCCACGTTCTCCCTGCAGCTTATCAAGCACAGCGCCCTCCATCGAAATGCAGCCCAGGCCTTGAATAGGGCTGAGCTGTGCCTAGGCCACGTGACTGACGAACGTAACGTCACTGGCCCAGGAAGAAGTAGCGGTTCCCATCGGAGTGCCGCGGTGTCTTCCAACAGCTGATTGGCGGCGTCCTGGGTGTCGGACCCCCACCCATCAGAAACTGATGCCCTATCCTGAGGATAGGTCATCAGTGTTAAAAACTTGGACAACCCCTTTAACATAAATAGAGATCGCCGGTAACCGCTTGGATCCGTCGTGTGACATAATCATGACCGCTAACAAAAATGTGAGACAGGACGCTAAAGTCTAATTCCGTTTTTAACCATTTATTGCCCAAGGTCAGTTGCAGACCAAGGTATGAGTTAATCTATGATCCCCTAGAGCAGGGGTCTGCAACCTCCGGCATTCCAGGTGTTGTGAAACTAAAACTCCCAGCATGCTCCATTCACTTCTATAGGAGTTCTGAGAATAGCCAAGCAAGTATGCATGCTGGGAGTCGTAGCTTCGTCACAGGTTGCTGATCCCTGCTTTAGAGTTTTATTTTTTTCACTGAATGAGAACATAATGCAGTGCGTTAGCGCAGGGTGTGATTACATTCGCAGCCTGTCAGCCTTATTCCTATGGATGTTGATTACTATTGCTATTATTAGCGTTGGCAACCTCATATTTTGCCGGCGATGAAGAATGCTTTGTATAAAGGGATGACAGGTTATTTTTACAGTCTTTTCCTTCCCGCTTTGTATTATTAAAGCAGCTTCTAAATAGTTTCTTGCCTGGCACCGAACTGCGGCATTTTAGCAAACAATGCAGGAATGAATTACTGCAGGTCTAAGGACAGCACAATGCCAGGCAGGTGCACAGGTAGGAAAGGCTCGGCGGTACAATTATTACGTGCTATTAATTGGGTGATACAGGAATTAATCACATTCGCATCACATAAAAGGTCAAACTCCAGACTGGCTCATGGACCATTAGCATGTCGTTACCAGGCAGAGAGGGCCGGTAATTACAGCCCCTGACCCTCCATGCTGTTGACACTTACTGGGGGCTGAACGGGTGCGAGAAACGCTTAAAGGGTTGCAGCAAGCGAGGTTGCTATGTAACCCAGGTAGAGCGATGGCAGGCCTTTATCAGAGAGCGGTCTGCGCTAACTGTGTTTGACAGGTCGGGAGACCCTGGAGAATGGATTAACACTTCACGTTGCTGCCAGCGCCGTGTCCACAGACGTATGCAGCTGTCCGCGCGTTTTCCGTATGTTCATGAATTTCAGCTGCGTTACACGTTGGGTTTGAAAAGAATGTGTAGGTTTTTGCAATTTTTTTGAGTTAGACCTGTTTGGATAAAAACTTGCATAGTAACTGCAAAAGTCTTCATTACAAATTCTGAATGGATTAAATGACTACTTAAAGGGGTATTCCGGCTACATTAAGTTATCCCCTATCCGCTCGGCTGTCTCCCATAGACATGAGTGGTGCAGCCACATGCATGCCCATTGCAGGGGGTACAGGGTCCGTCCCCGTTGTTGTAATCGGTGGGTCTCCCAGCGTTAGGACCAAAGAGTAAATAGATGACCGCAGCACTCACTCGCACAACTGTGCGACGCTTCGACTACACAGAGTCTTCTTTCTCAAGCATGCTCACATGCTGGGCAGTCGAAACGTCGTACGGTTGCTGAGTAAATTATTTATTTACTCTTTAGTTCGGCAGAGGCCCATCGGGCATGGGCTTAACATCGCTGGCACCGCCACCATTGGAAATAATCTCGGAGAAGATTTGTGAGTAGTGCTGTCTCCCCTATTATTTATAAAGTTATTGACCAGCGTTAGGACCCCCACGATCTATGGATAGGGAATAACTTAACTTAACTGGAATACCCCTTTTAAAGGGGTTTTCCACCTTCTAACCCTTTTTTACAATATACCCCATCTAATTACTATGTATAAATATATCAGGGGTCAGTACATAGAGCACTCCCATCATCTATTTATCTCCAGGACTGTGACTGTGATGAGGGGACATCCTCTGCGTCTGGAGGAAAGAAGGTTTGTACACAAACATAGAAGAGGATTCTTTACGGTAAGAGCAGTGAGACTATGGAGCTCTCTGCCCGAGGAGGTGGTGATGGTGAGTACAATAAAGGAATTCAAGAGGGGCCTGGATGTATTTCTGGAGCGTAATAATATTACAGGCTATAGTGACTGTGAGCCAAAACCAGGAGTGGAGCCTACACAGACATCAGGTATAAGGGAAAGATCTGCACCTGTTCTGGGTTTAGAGCTTCACCTGGTTTTGGCTCAATCACTTTTGAGCCAGTATCATTTTACTATGTAAAATGTACAGAAATATACTCACCTGCCACTCCTTTTCAGCCCAGAGCCCCCGGTCCCGACTCCTGCCGGGCCCCGATGTCTAAACGTCAGAAACAGCACCCAGTTCTGATGACACAATTAGGCGTGAAATGCATGGATGTTCCAGTTTCGCCAGTGCAAGAAAACATTGACGTTTTGGACAGAAATGTCCTTTATTAGGCTGGATTGCTGGTTACTAGAAGCTGTGGTTTATACATACTGGCGTACATAGCGCCCCGTGAGAAGAATACCACCACTACTATTACCTGATGTATATTACATTCAAAGTCCAAAGACATAACATTTTCCCAGAGTGTTCCTTAAAAAAAAAAAATCTGAATAACAGCCAATATAATCTCCAGTACAGCTCTCTGGCTATCCTGCTGAGTTATACGGTCAGGCATCCCTCACCCCCGCAGATTTGTTCAGGACTGTAGGAGACGGCCATTTTTTTCCAAGGTACCGATATGACTAAGAACTAGGGGAATAACCTGAGGACAGATTCTGTAGGTATGTAGTTGCGTTTCTTTTTCGGTCTCGGGTTATTGTGTTGCCTTTTATCACACTAGGCCATGCCGACACGGTACAGCACTCGCCGTAGATATTTTTCTAACCGGCCGTCATTGTTTCCATGCTTTCGACTGCGCCTCTCTATTCATCTCCGCAGCCTGTCTGATCAATGTGGAAGCGGCTCTGTCACTCACTCCTTGCAGGGACGTGTAAGGCCACCGGGCAGCATTGGATTCTCTTTGTGCTTGTTCCCCGGAGCCCTACGCCTTTGCAGTCGCTCGAGCTGATTTGAAAGTCAAGCCTTTGGCAGTTCAATTGTTCAATTAACTTCCTTAGTCTATTTGCTGCCGCAGGTGTCTGCACCGTCGGCCTCCGCAGCTTTGTAAGGGTCAATTGCTGCGTCTTGCTAATTGAAGGGGGGGGGGGGGGGGTGCTGCCACATTAAAAAGTGAGCCATCATGTAGCGAGAGCCAGTGACAGATTGCAGGGACGTTTGGTGTGGGTGGGGGGAGAATGACAGATGATGTGCGGTGTTTATCGGAATACCATATGAATTGTCAGCAGTCCTCGGGAGCGGTCATGTCTGCTTAGCCTCCATCTTACTTGTCGTATTGTGAACTGTAGACAGTAAGCTTTTCTTCATACCTTTCTTCACCTGTCCATTTTGGCTTTGCAAAGTTTTATGTGTCCTGATCAGCTTCAGTTTTCCAGGAAGCGGGGGGTCCTGTAATTGACGTGTATTACACATAGCATACCTGTAGGAGACGTTCGTTTTGTACTTACCACTCCGAAGTTGTGTGGATCGGCCTCCAGGGAACCTTTAACATAATGATCTTCTTCTGAAGATCCAGCTTCTTCTGCCTGTGTCATGTCTTTTACCAGGTTTCTGGCTTGGCCTATGGACAGGACGTCACTTCCACAGAGGATGGGGCCAGAGCTATTTCTCGCCATGGCGCAATTCCTGAATTCATCTCGTATGCGCATGCACCAGGGAGAGGAACAGTTCTGGCCCCATCCACAGCAGAAGTGACGTCCCGTCCATAGCTAAGGCCAGAAACCTGGTAGAGGACATTTCATTGCTGGCAGCAGGACTTTTAGAGGAATAGCTTTACATGACTGGGTCCTCAGGAGGCCAATCCATGCAACTTCGGAGAGGTAAGAATATTCAAAAAAATTGTAATCGTGTGTAATTAAAGTGGGCTTGCAGGACCTGCTGGTTCCTGGAAATCCTTTTAAAGGACATCTGTCAGCAGATTTGTCTCTATGACACTGGCTGACCTGTTACATGTGCGCTTG
The DNA here is from genome assembly GCF_014858855.1 of Bufo gargarizans. Taxonomy (NCBI): domain Eukaryota; kingdom Metazoa; phylum Chordata; class Amphibia; order Anura; family Bufonidae; genus Bufo; species Bufo gargarizans. The sequence goes on along the minus strand of NC_058085.1, from coordinate 49,034,069 downwards.
GCAGCTGAAGACATCTGTGTTGGTCCCATGTTCATATGTGTCCGCATTGCTGAGAAAAATAAGGTTTTAATATATGCAAATGAGCCTCTAGGAGCAATGGGGGTGTTGCCGTTACACCTAGAGGCTCTGCTCCCTCTGCAACTGCCGCGCCCTCTGCACTTTAAAATGTAAAATTCTGTTTTGATTGATTTTATAAGTCTTCTAGACTCAGAGTACAATTATAGCTGCTTTGGAACTTATGCCATGCTGTTTTTATCATAGAGTTCAAGGTATAAATGTATGCAGCAGGCTCTTGGGCTCCCCCTAGTGGTAGCTTCAGGCAGCTGGATTGGGACCATGCTGCAGCAAATGTTTACAGTGTTTTTGTGGGTGTAAAAACAGTGAAGATAATGCAGCACTAAATCAGTGCTGTGCCGCCTCCATTCACAGGATTCATCAGAGTCCCATCGATCATAAAATAATGGCATATACTAGCGATATTCATCACTTTATCAGATGGGAATATACCGTATTTTTCGCCCCATAAGACACGCTCCCCCCCCCCCCCCCCCCAAAACGTGGGGAAAATGCCAGTGCGTCTTATGGGGTGAGTACTAATGAGCGCTTCATTTATGGAAGAGATCATTAGTACCGGAGGACCGGGAAGTGGTGAATGCAGCGCTCCCTGGGCTCTGTACTCACCGCTTCCTGGTCCTCTGCACAGCGTGAGGACGTCAGCACTCTGTGACTTCGCGCTATGTGCGAGGGGTTACAGCAGAGCGTATATCAGAAAGAAATGGAGCTGGATCCTCGGAGTGGGGGTGGCGGCGTCCAGAGCAGGAGAGGTAAGTGGATTTTTTGTTTTATTTACTCTGAGCATGGGGGTCTGATGTGAGGTCTGGGAGTCATTCACATTAGGGAGGGTCGTAGCACCAGAGCTCCTCCGCTCTGCTCTGAGAGCCACTTCCTCCGTCCCTGTAATCTTGTTCCTGCACTGTAGTCTAATCTGGAAGTCTGGCTGCTTGTCATTTTTTTATTTTTTATAAATTATATTTATATTATGTTATAATTTTTTTAATCCTTTTATTATTTTTTTCTTGCGATAATGTGAGTACCATCAGGCCTCTGATGGTACAGGGAGCATCTTTGGAATACACATCTATTAGATAAAATCTCTAAGATGTTATCCTAAGTGTGCACTAATGGAACTAAGCTAAAAAACACAGACGAGCTCTGTGCAGATGTTTATCCTTGGTTTGATTTGAACCCAAGACCCCAGCGCTTCAGAGCAAGGGCTCTAACCACTGAATCACCGTGCCGACTTTCATGTCGTTTTAGGTGAACAGACATGTTTTATCCTGGCAGACGACCAATGCAATATTCTTCCCATTTAGGCCTCATGCACACGGCAGTTGAATGGGTCTGCAGTCCGGAGCTGTGGTGCGGAATGGAGGCACGGAACCCCACGGAAGCATTATGTTCTATTTTTTTGCGGTGCGGACGCATCACGGTCCCCAATGCACGGAACGGCCGTGTGCATGTACCTTAGTCTAAAATTTTCACGTGCAGATATAGCGGAGCATGAATTTGTCATGCAACTCTAGGTTCATCTCTTCTCCATACACACAAATTGAACATTTGCATCTTCATCCAGGAGCCATCCTGTGGACAAAGGTTACCGTGCGGCTTCATTAATCTCTTTCATCAGCAGAGTGACAGATGAATGCGCAGAAGATGGGACCAGGGTCGGATATGACGTATTCGCTGCTGGCCGGACTGTCAGCTCCTATCTAGTCCGCACTAACTATGCTGGTGAATGACTTTAAAGTAGGTAGAAATTTCTCCGTGCAGCTGCAGCTACAGGACACCGCCGTGTACGAGGCTTACCGCAAAGCGGTTCACTAGATCCATGGTCTGGGCATTGCATCCATAATCAATCCATCGATTCTAGATAATTAAACGTGATGACATATCCTCAGGTTAGGTCATCAGTATCTGATCAGTGGGGGTCCGACCAGCTGTTTGAAGAGGCTGTGCAGCCCCGTGGCCTCTTCCTAGACCAGTTAAGTCACGTTTAGGGATGAGCGAATCTACTTCGGATGAAACATCCAAAGTCAATTTGCATAAAACTTCGTTCCAATACTGTACGGAGCAGGAGCTCCGTACAGTATTAGAATGTATTGGCTCCGATGACTTCATAAATTAATTTGTACTGTAAAAAAACATTTCCCGAACTCGGGTTTGGTTCCAAGGTACCAAACCAGAGTTCAGGAAATGGTTTTTGCAGTACAAATTAATTTATGAAGTCATCGGAGCCAATACATTCTAATACTGTACGGAGCTCCTGCTCCGTACAGTATTGGAACGAAGTTTTATGCGAATCGACTTAGGATGTTTTATCCGAAGTCGATTTGCTCCTCCCTAGTCACGTTCATCAATCACGTGGCCTAGCCACAGCTCAGACCCATTCAAGTAAATAGGTCTGAGCTGCAATACCAAGCACAGCCACTATAAAGCGGACGGCGCTGTGCTTGATAAGCTTGCAAGGAAGCCACGCCACTCTCCAGAGCGCCACAGCCTCTTCAGACAGCTGATCGGTGGGGGTGCCAGGTGTTGGACCCCCACAGATAACATACTGATGACTTACTCTGAGAATAGGTCAACAGTATTAAACATTTGGAAAACCTTTTTAAAGAAAAGACCCCCCCCCCCCACCCAAATTGGGGTTGTCAGACCATGTACTGCCCTCTACTGAAAGCAGAAAGTCTTATATTCTTCCCAACCTCCCAGCTGCTTCGAACTAGTCTTTGGGACTAGGATATGCTCATCCATGAGCTCTCTATGCTTAAAGGGGTATTCCCATTTCATAAAGTGATGGCATAGTGCAAGGATATGTCATCGCTTTATGATCATTGAGGGATTGACCTCTGATTGAAGGGGGCTGCAGTGCTGATTTAGTTCTGGGCCCAGCGGGTGTCCATTTTACCACTGCGCCAGTAATGCCTGGAAAGGGGCCAAAGCTCTGAGTGAAGATTCATTTTCAGGATCTGTGGAGGACCCAGAGGCCAGACCAGTCATGAACTGGTGCCATATTCTATCCATGTGCCGTCACATTAAAACGCGGGCATACCCCAGAAAAGAGAAGAGATGTGGCACACGTTATGGGTAAATGATGCCCGCTACCTTTCGGCCTTAATATCAGAACTTCCAGGGTTTATTTAGTCTGTACTTTTGCACCCATATTGGCAGTAGTTCCTCTATTTTCCAGTTTATTACACTGTAGATGCTCTACAGGGCTTGGTCTGGTGATAAATGACCTATATAGAGAGCGATTCAACCCAGTGGTCAGAAGTCATGCGTCAAGATCTACATCCCCAAGAAGTGGCCACTGAAGAAAAGAGGGTGGACGGAGAACATTTCCTGTAGATTTT